>NW_024412407.1:28834994-28870557 GCF_014898765.1 Herpailurus yagouaroundi
ATATACATATACATATACATATACATATACATATACATATACATATACATATACATCAGCACAAATGCCCGTTCACATAATTCTTAACATTGGAGCCCTTTAAGGATAATGCCTTGAGGCCACATACTGATAGACCATCTGCTTTTTGAGAACATCCACAGAACAGTCACTTGAATAGGCAACACTACTTTCAATATATAAATTCTCTATTAAAATGTTTATAAAGCAATTCTCCCTTTTGTTGCTAGTAAATGAAAACACTGTATCTTCTATAAAAAATTCATTAAGAAATGCCATTCGTAAAAAGATTGAATTAAGTATATGAAACTTATCCCACTGTGACCTATATTGAGTTGTTCTATAAGACAATATAATCTTATTTTTGTTCTGAGCTCATCTCTGGAGCAAAAAGATTGAATTTCATTAAGAAAAACATCTCTGCCCTTCCAATTAGAGTCCCAGAGGAATCTGACTGTGAACTTTCCAAGGCATAGGGTGGGAGAAAGACCATTCGTGCTGTGTCTCTCTCACACACACACATCATTCCTGTAATATCCTTCCATTTAAGACTGTCCAGACTTAATTTTTTTTTTTTTTACAGATAGGAAAAATACCACAACATTTATTCATCTTTGACTATAGCCCCAGTAAAAGTCGTGCCTCTAATCCAGGCTAACCATTCTCAGGCTTTATTTAAACGATCCCTCTGAAATCGTCCTTTCTTTTCTCTGAAGATTATAAATTCTTCCTCTGCTTCTTGCAGAACATACTCGTCCAGACCATCTAACTAAACTTACCACTCTGTGCGGGAATCTCCACTACAGACACAATAGGCCATACTTTGCTTCAATGGCCTCAAACGATGGAAAACTAACTATTCTTGTGGCAAACTGAGGTGGGGAACAGAGCAGCTCTAGCAGGGGTTTTTCCCTATTGTGGTCACAGAGAGTCTGGTAATATTCACTGAAATGTCCCATGGGTTATCAGACATGTCTACCTCTACAGAGTGGTAATCACTAACCCCTGGGTAAAGGACAGGCTTGCTCTTTCATTTATCTCATTTACCCAAACTTTCTACATGTTCTCATATTCTGTAAAACCTTGATCTTCAGTCATTAAAAATAAATACAGCAAAAATTAGGGCATTGGCATTTGAGAATTTTTTTTTTATCATCTATAAATAACTTTTTCTTGGTCAGTCCTTTTTAAGTGCTGATCTATAGACTGGTTTCATCAAAATTACTATGGAACAAATTTTTTAATGCTAAAGATTATGACTCAGAAAATCTGGAAAGTCAAATTAAAAAAAAAAATCCCAGAGATTCTGATACACATGTCCTTCAAGTGCAGGAACCACTGGTCTAAATAACTTCTGAAGTCTCTAGAGTCTCTCTGCCATCCTACAACTCAAAATTACTACTGTGTGTAGTATTAACACCCACTATGTACACTACGTGTGGTTACCACCCTACAACTATGAGAATAAGCCTTCTCAAATCCCCACTGTTGCAGGTTGGATTCCATGGGAAACAGGGTCTAAGTCAGAGATTAGCATTCAGGGAGTTGATTGGGGCATGGTACCTGTGGGTAAGGAAATGAAGCAGGATTAGCAGTGAGAAACTGGGACTAAGATACCATCTCAGGAAAGACTTCAGCTGATGCACAGGGACCTCTGAGGCTGGAAATAGCTCTTCAGAGTTGTTTTGAGTTGGGATTAGGTACTTGGGTCTTTATACCTGGTACCAATTTGTCATTGGATACTCCCCCCATTAGGGGTCGAGAACTCAGTGGGGTGGCTCTCTTCACCAGAGGGCAGATGATAGCTGAATAGTTTCTCGGTTGTGAAGGAGGATCTGGCACATATCACCCATCCAATTCACCTAGGTTCACCAAAAAAAAAAAAAAAAAAAAAAAAAAAAAAAGGAGAGATAAAGAGAAAAAAATTATATATTAAAAAACAACCATTTTTTTGTTGCTTCAAGAAAAAAAAAAAAAAAAAAAAAAATTATTATCTCTCACTTCCTCCATTTCAAGCACTGGATATTTATGGAGTGATTCACCACTAAAATGAAGCATGAGTTTTAATTCGGAATTATTTCCAGTCCTTTAAATGGCACTTCTTACGGCTTCTTCATGTTTCTAATTTTGACCAGTCAGTATAAACTGCTTCCCAACAACTGGTCATTTTTGTCTGTTTAAAAGGTATGTAATTAATACATGTACTTCTCCTTTAATAATGTTTCATCAGAAAGACAAAGGAGAATTCTTGATTCTTGTGACAATCTCACACGATAGCCCTTTCACAGAGGGTTGTAATGAATAATTAATTATAATGCAATTTCTCAGGAGCCCAGGAAATGTGAGCCCTCTTCCCTAAGTTGCCTGAATTAATTGGAATTTCAGGCAGAGTAAGTGTGACCATATCCTGGCACCTCCATATCAGACGGGATCCTTAGAATGTATAAGGACATCAATCCAGCTATGAGGAGTGGATGAGGCCGTAGATAGGATGCTAATACTACACTTAAAGTCAACTATCCTCGGCCTGAGTGCTGCCCCTGCTGCTTTTAGCTTCTGATAATAAACATGTCACTAAATCTCTGAGTCCCAGTTTCCTTGACTAGTAAAATGGGGGCAATGTCACTAGCATCAAAGCCGCCATAATAATAACACAGAAAGATATAACTGAAAGCCTTTGTACACACAGGCAAAGTCATCACCCCCATCCTGGAGTCCTCCATCATTTACTTGCACTGCACTATCTTCATAACTAGCACATAAGCTACTTGAGACAGGCATCTTCTTAAATCTGATTCAGATACATGACAAATCTTACATACAATAATAAAAACTACTACTTACTATCTGCCACGTACTATGGCAAGCACTTCACATGCATTACTTAATTCTTCCAACAACTCTATACATGGGTTCTTTTATTATTCCCATTTTGCAGATGAAGAAATTGGACTTAGTGGGTTGTGAGACATTCCTACCATCATATAGTGAGTAAAAGCAAAGCCTTTACGGCCCCTCACTCTGCTTCCCTTCCTCTTCTTGAAGCAGTCCAAGGAGAAGAGAAAGCATTTCCAAAATGCTCTGGTATCATTTGATCTTGAAAGCCATTCACAAGAATGTAATTTTTAATTACTTGCCAATTTTTATTTTGAATACTTTTCAGTTTAGTCTGTAGACATACTTTGTATTAAGTCTTTGGTGCAAACAGCAAGGGTTTTCTTCACAGAGAATAGGGAAAAAAATACATCACTGCTCCATTGTCATTGACTGAGCAAGCAAAGTTAGGCTGAAAGTCACACAGGGACCAAAACTAACACCACCTATTACCCCGCCCTTAGCCAAACAGATGAGACACATCCCATGGATAGGAGATTGATAAAATAACATTCACAGAATAAAGATAAACCATTATCAACCCCACAGGGCTGGACTCTCAGCTAAACTACATTTTCTGTAATGCTTTTCATGAACTTCTTCCAAAAAATTATATTTTGAAATGTAATTTTTAAAAAAAGAATTGTAAGTTAGAAAAATATATAATACATTTGGAATATACCAGATGCATGCACAAATGCTTAATAAAAATGTTTACATTTACTGTGCACAAGAATTAACAGGCATGATGGTTTTAAAATACAAAGTCTCTGAACCCCATCTCCAGAACTGCTAATTCATAGCCCTGAAACAGAACTATGAAATTTGCATTTTTAACAAGCACCTGGTTTTCATGCAGGTAGATCCCAATCACAGTTTGAGAAAAGTGGTTAAAAGGTAATCTTAGGTCACTCAGTAGACATATATATACTAAAATAAAATAAATATTATATATACAAGTTGTACTTTTTCAAGACCAGAGCGAGGGAGACAGAGGAGGTGAGTGGAAAAGAAATCTTCTAATTAAAAAAAAAGGGGCAGACATATGGGAATGGAGCTCCTAATCTCTTCCTGATAAGAGAAGGAAATTATAGACTTTACTGCACAAAAAAATAATTTTTGCCTCAGGCTAAAAGGAAGAGAAGATACAAATGTTAGTCATAGTTATAAAGAGCTGGCCACCGGTCATCAGCATGTCACCAACAGTCTGTCAATATATAACAGGAAATTGTAGCAACTTTTTTTTAATATTTTATTTTTACATCATCTCTACACCCAACGTGGGACTTAAACTCACAACCCTGAAGTCAAGAGATGCACACTCTTTTGACTGAACCAGCAGGCACACTTTGAAAAGATCTGCACAGGCCTAGGGATCTTCCACTACTGAAAACCTTTCAAAAGAGCAACTGTTATATGATTTTGCTCAAAGCAAAATAAGAACCATAATTAGACTAGGCAAAGACTGAAAACAGTTGAAGGTTTTAGGTGTCGTTCTAATTGTTACCTTTTAAATGTGTATGTCATTATCAATTAGAATAAATTAGATTTATTTTAAATATCTAATCTAAATACATTAAAATAATGTTTATGCTTTATTAAATATTAATTTAATCCATTCCTAATCCATTCCTAAAAAAGCACAACCAGATAATATAATCTCTCCATTCTTTCTCAAACACTGACATTAGGGTAAAAGTCTAGCCAAATGATATAACCCAGGTACCACCCTTAACCTGATAGCTGCCACATTTCAGACCTCAAACAGAATATAAACATCCTTGAAGATAACTTTGCACATATTATCTAGAATCTTAGAAACATTTTTTTTTAATTTCATGTGATAATAGAAATGACAAATGCTCTCTGGTTATCAAAGGGAAGCATCAGTAGAGTTCGAGTTCAAGATGGTGACGAAGGAAAATTCTGAATTCACCTCCTCCACAGAACACACCAAATTACACCTATTAATAGAATAACTCCTAAAGAACTGAGAGCTGACTGAGTAGCTACTGAGCAACCAAAGATAGAGAAGATGACAAGAAAACAGCAAGAGAGACGGAAACATAGTAACAAAAGAAAATCCCACCCCTGAGACTACAAACACAGTGGGGAGGGATAGGAACCCATCCCTCTGTGCTTAGGCATAGAAAAAAAGTCAACGTTTAAAAGAACTACTAACATATAAAAGAGACAACCCTAGAACTCTGCCAAGTGGTAGAGGAGCTGCAAGACAGCTCTCCAGGTCAGAGGGGCTAGAGAACAACATGGTTTATATTCCCACCTACCTTAAAAGCCTAGACGGGAGCAGTGTCCAGACACCATAACAGGTGAGTCTAGTAATTTCAGTGAGCCTGCAACTTCAGTGAGCCCCAGGTCCACAAGCCCACACCAGCCCTAGTCACACTGGGGCACAGAAAAAGAAGCTGGTGTTTAAAAGGGCCAAGGAACTGTGGGAACTCCCCCACTACCTTGAAAGCCTGGACCGAAGCAGGGTCTGGCTCACAGTGAGCTCACGCCCGCAGCAAGCCCAGAGTCCACAAGCCCATACCTGCCACACGGTGGTTGGTGCTGGGTCACAGAAAACAAACCACAGTTTTGTGCTTTTGGGGTTCTGGGTTGTTTCGTTTTGTTTCTACTTTTTAAAATTTTGTCTTGTTTTTATTTTTTCTTTTTGGTTTTGTTCTTTTCTTTCTTACCTTTAATATTCTTTTCCTTTTTTCTTTTCTATCTTACTTTCTCTCTTTTTTTTATTATTTTCCTCTTCTGTTTTTTTCTTTTTTCTTCAATTATTTTTTTCCTTGACAAACCAAGAAAGACTATCCAATGAAATAAAGACAGTCTCTTCAGCAAGTGGTGCTGAGAAAGCTGGACAGCAACATGCCAAAAAATGAACCTGGACTACTTTCTTACACCATACATAAAAATAAACTCAAATGGATGAAAGACATAAATGTAAGACAGGAAGCCATCAAAATCCTTGAGGAGAAAGCAGGCAAAAACCTCTTTGACCTTGGCGGCAGCAACTTCTTACTCAACATGTCTCTGGAGGCAAGGGAAACCAAAGCAAAAATGAGCCATTGGGACCTCATCAAAATAAAAAGCTTCTGCACAGTGAAGGAAACAATCAGCAAAACTAAAAGGCAACACACAGAATGGGAGAAGATATTTGCAAACAACATATCAGATTTTATCAGGGTTAGTATTCAAATATCTATAAGGAACTTATCAAATTCAACACCCAAAAAACAAATAATCCAGTGAAGAAATGGGCAAGAGACATGAATAGACACTTCTCCAAAGACATCCAGATGGCCAACTGACACGTGAAAAAAGGCTCAATGTCACTTATAATCAGGGAAATACAAATCAAAACTACAATGAGATACCACCTCACACCTGTCAGAATGGCTAACATTAACAACTCAGGTAACAACAGATGTTGGCAAGGATGCGGAGAAAGAGGATCTCTTTTGCACAGTGGGTGGGAATGCAAACTTGTGCAGCCACTCTGGAAAACAGTATGGAGGTTCCTCAAAAAATTTAAAATAGAATTACCCTATGACCCAGCAATTGCAATACTAGGTATTTATCCAAGGGATACAGGTATGCTGTTTCGAAGGGGCACATGCACCCCAATGTTTATAGCAGCACTGTTGACAATAGCCCAAGTATGGAAAGAGCCCAAATGTCCATCGATGGATGAATGGATAAAGAAGATGTGGTATATATATACAATGGAGTATTACTCGGCAATCAAAAAGAATGAAATCTTGCCATTTGCAACTACGTGGATGGAACTGAAAGGTATTATGCTAAGCAAAATTAGTCAGAAAAAGACAAATATCATATGACTTCAGTCATACAAGGACTTTAAGATACAAAACAGATGAACCTAAGGGAAGGGAAGCAAAAATAATACAAAAACAGGGATGGGGACAAAGCATAAGAGACTCTTAAATATGGATAACAAACAGAGGGTTACTGGAGGGGTTGTGGGAGGGGGGATGGGCTAAATGGGTAAAGGGCATTAAGGAATCTATTCCTGAAATCATTGTTGCACTGTATGCTAACTAACTTGGATGTAAATTTCAAAAAAAAAATAATAATAAATTAAGAACCTCTAGCCTCAGGAAGCGCATGCATAACCGTTTCCCCCAAACATGGAGTCATGTAGCCCAGGATAAGGGAGTGGTGGGTACAGGTGGGTCTACTGGCTGTGCCCTTGCTTGCGGCCTATCTGCATATCCCACCCCACCCTCCACCTTTCCCCTGCTCTTCACTCCTGTAAGTCATCAGGCAAATTTTTCACCTACAAGGGACTGCGCATCTTTTACCAAGACTCTATCCAGAGTTTTTGGAGCTGTACAGGAAAACTCTGCCACAGTCCACAGTGTCGATTTTGGATGACCACATTAGCCACTATCCACAGCTAGAGGATCCCATGGGCTTCTTGAATGCATATATGGGCTTCATCAACTCCTGAGCTGGAAAGAGTAGCTTCCCTATATTACCTCACCTACTCCCTTACTTGTTGCATATTCCACTTAGAAAGAAATGCCCAAAAGAGGTCCTGGCCACCAAATACTATTCTCTCACAAAAGTCCACCTGAATCACTTGTGATCAGCATATAGTAAAAAGCCCACAGAAGCTCTGGCTAAGGATGGCCTTAACAGTATACCTCCCGTTCTTCTAACATGAGCAAGTGTATGGACTTGCCTTTGTCTTTGTGCTATTAGAAAATTCTGATGAGCATTACTACTCACAGATTCAGGAAGACAGGCATTTTAAAAGTCTTTTTAGGGGCGCCTGGGTGGCGCAGTCGGTTAAGCGTCCGACTTCAACCAGGTCACGATCTCGCGGTCCGGGAGTTCGAGCCCCGCGTCAGGCTCTGGGCTGATGGCTGATGGCTCAGAGCCTGGAGCCTGTTTCTGATTCTGTGTCTCCCTCTCTCTCTCTGCCCCTCCCCCGTTCATGCTCTGTCTCTGTCCCAAAAATAAAATAAAAAAAAACGTTGAAAAAAAAAAAGTCTTTTTACCAATTCTGTGGCCTTTTCTGGAATATTTAGAAATGCTCATTTCTGGCTCATCTTCAATTAGAATCCTATGGTAAAGAACGAGGAGAGGATGTCTCCTTACCTGTCCTTAAACGGCTTTAAGGGCACATGCTTTCATAAGTTTTCTAAGCAACACAGCTTAGGGAGGGTGAGTCTCCCTTGTCGTAACTTTGGATTTCATTCCACCAGCTGCTTTTAATTATAGGCATTTTGTTGACCTAGGTTTTGGTTTGAATATGCAGTATTCTAAGTATACTTTAATACTATGATTTACCTGCACGTATTATATGTATTTTATAAGGATACTAAACCAGCAGATACTCTGGCAGAGTAGTGAACCTTATTCAACAGGTTTAATTTTTGAATAAATTGAATTAAATCCAAACTATTTACAGAATTTCCTAAAAATCACAGGATGTTAAGGACCTGTAGCATCCTTGCCAGAGATTTACTGTTATTAGCTAATTCTAACAGCAAATAACAGTCTGACTCTTCAAACCTCAGTGCTTAAAGCATGTCCCTCCTGAGCTTGGAAGGGAGGGGATCATTGTATAGTCCAAGTTACCATGCTGAATGTACGTGGATTCCTTTTACGACGATTGCTTAACTTCTCGTTGGTTTTCCTAAAGAAGCCTCCTCTTGTAGCTCAGTATTTCCTGTACTTTACAGACAGGAAAGTTCCAAAACTTTAAGAACAAATTCTGAAAGGCCTATGAGCAAATGGTGCTGAATACTTTTTTTTTTTAAGCCACAGCTTCATTGTCTTAGTCAAAACAGGATGACTGAGTAATTATTTTAAATTCTTTTTTTATTATTATTAGCAACTTGAAGTATAACAACTGAAACTGGAATAAGTGTTTATTTTCTATTAATAAAAATGAATTTTAACAAAAAAATAAAATTAAAAATAATAAATTAAATAAAAATAACAAAAAGAAAGAAAGAAATGGAATTGCCATAATTAGACATAGGGAAAACATGAATAAAAAGATGTAAAATATGACAACATACACATAAAATGTGGAGAAGAGAGTAAAAAAAGAGAACGGGAAAAAGAAAACTTGCTTTTCCTGTTTTTGTTTTTTTTAAGAATGTGTTTGAACTTATACAACCATCAAATTAATATGAACTGCTATTTACTTAGGATGTTATATGTGAACGTCATGGTAACCACAACCCAAATCATATGACAGATACACAAAAAACAAAAAGAGGGGTGCCTGAATGGCTCAGAAGGTTTAGTGTCCAACTCTTGATTTTTGGCTCAGGTCATGATCCCAAGGTCATGAGACTGAGCCTGCATCATGCTCTGCACTCAGTGTGGAGTCTGCTTGGGACTCCCCCTCTTCCTCTGCCCCTCTCCCCGACTCGTGGTCTCTATTTCTCTAAAATAAAAATAATTTTTAAAAAAGAGAAACAAAGCCAAAGAAAACATTATAGATACTCATCAATAACAAAGAAAGAAAGAGAAAAAGGAAGGAATGATAAAGAACTACAAAAACAACCAGAAAACAAATTTTTTTAAATGGCAATAAGTACATACCTATCAATAATTACTTTAAATGCAAATGGAGGGGCACCTGGGTGGCTCAGTCAGTTAAGCATCTGACTCTTGATTTCAGTTCAGGTCACAATCTCAGTTTGTGAGTTTGAGCCCTACATCGGGCTCTGCACTGACAGTGTGGGGTGTGCTTGGGATTGTCTCTCTCCCTCTCTAACTCTTCTGCACATACTCTCTCTCTCAAAATAAATTAATTAATTCAAAAATAAAGATACAGTGTGGCAGAATGGATAAAAAAAAAAAAACCTATCTATATGCTGCTAAGAGAGACTCACCTCAGACCTAAAGATGCATACAGACTGAAAGTGAAAGAATGAAAAAACATTTACCATACAAATGGAAACAAACAAACAAACAAAGTCAGGGTAACAATACTTATATCAGACAAAACACACTATGAAACCAAGACTGTAACAAGAGACAAAGAAGGGCATTACATAATGATAAAAGTACAAATCCAATAAGAGAATGTAACAATTGTAAATACCTACACACCCAACAATGGAGCACCAAAATACATAAAGCAAATACTGGGCGACTGGGTGGCTCAGTCATGAAGCATCTGACTTTGGCTCCAGTCATGACCTCACTGTTCACGAGTTCGAGTCCCACATCGGGTGAGCTCATACCCCACACTGGGAGAGCACAAGCCCTACTCCAGGTGAGCTTGAAACCACTTCAGGTAAAACACAAGCCCTGGGTGAGCCCCACTATTCTCTTTCTCTTTCTCTCTCTCTCTCTCTCTCTCTCTCTCTCTCTCTCGCTCTTTCTCTCCCTCTCTCCCTCTCTCTGGCCCTCCTGGGATTCTCCCTCTGCCACTCGCTCATTTGCACCCTCTCTCTCAAATAAAAAAAAATAAAGCAAATGTTAACAGACATAAACAGAGAAAATCGATGGTAATACAATAATAGTAGAAGACGTTAAAACTTCACTACATCAATGAATAAATCATCCAGGCAAAAATCAATAAGAAAGCAATGCCTTTGAATGACACATTGGATTAGATACATTCAGTACATTAGACATGACAGACACATTCAAAACATTCTATCCAAAAACACCAGAATGCATATTCTTTTCAAGTGCACATGGAATATTCTCCAGAAACAATCACATATTAGACCATATAACAAGCCTCACAAAATTTAAGAAGGCTGAAATCACATCATGCATCTTTTCAAACCACAAGGATATGGAACTTGAAAGAAATCACAAGAAAAAAAAAACTAGAAAAACACAAACACATGGAGACTAAACAACAACTGGGTTAATCAAGCAACCAAAGGAGAAGTCAAAAAATACATGGAGGATGGGGCGCCTGGGTGGCGCAGTCGGTTAAGCGTCCGACTTCAACCAGGTCACGATCTTGCGGTCCGTGAGTTCGAGCCCCGCGTCAGGCTCTGGGCTGATGGCTCAGAGCCTGGAGCCTGTTTCCGATTCTCTGTCTCCCTCTCTCTCTGACCCTCCCACGTTCATGCTCTGTCTCTCCCTGTCCCAAAAATAAATAAACGTTGAAAAAAAAATTAAAAAAAAAATACATGGAGGAAAGTAAAAATGAAAATACAATGATCCAACATCTCTGGGACATAGTGAAAGCACTTCTATGAGGCAATACAGGCCTACTTCAAGAAAGAAGAAATAAACAATCTAACCTTATGCTTAAAGGAACAAGAAAAAGAAGAACGAAAAAGCCCAAAGTGAGCAGAAGAAAGGAAATAAGTAACAGAGCAGAAATAACATAGAGATGAACACACACACACACACACACACACACACACACACACACACACAAGGGGGAAAAAAAGGAAACAAAGAGTCTCCTTTGAAACTTTTCAAGGTTCTGTGAAAAGATAAACAAAATTCACAATCCCTTGGCCAGACTCAAGAAGAGGGAGAGGGAGAGGGAGAGAGAGAGAACCCAAATAAATAAAGTCAGAAACAACAGAGGAAGTAACCATTGACACTACAAAAATACAAAGGATTATAAGAGAATGCTATGAAAATTTATATGCCAACAAACTGGACAATCTAAAAGAAAGGGAAAGTTTCTATAAACCTAAAGTTTCCAAACTGAACCAGGAAGAAACAGAAAATCTGAATAGACTAATTATAAGTAACAAAATCGAATTGATTATCAAAAAACTATGAAAACATAAAAGTCCAGGACCAGATGGATTCACAAGTGGATTCTACCAGACATGTAAAGAAAAGTTAATATCTATACTCCTCAAATTATTTCAAAAAACAGAAGAAGGAAAACTTCCAAATTCATTTTCCAAGACCAGGATTACCCTAATACCAAAACCGGACAGACATCACAAAAAAAGAAAACTACAGGCCAATAACCCTGATGAATATAGATGCAAAAATCCTCAATAAATTAGCAAACCACATATAACAATACATTAAAAAGATCATTCACTGCAATCAGATGGGATTACCAGGATGCAAGGATAGTTCAGTATTCACAAATCAATCAACGTCATATATCTCTTTCACAAATTGGAAGAAAAATCATCTCAAGAGAGGCAGAAAAAGCATTTGACAAGATTCAATATGCATTCATGACAAAAACTCTCAACAAAATGGGGTTAGAAGGAACATACCTCAACATAATAAAGGCCATATATTGAAGACTCACAGCTAACATCATCCTCAATGTTGAAAAACTGAGAGTTTTCTAAGATCAGGAACAAGACAAGAATGTCTACTCTCACCACCGTTATTCAACAGTGTATTAGAACTCCTAGCCACAGTAATCAGACAACAAAAAGAAATAAGAGGCATCCATATTGGTAAAGAAGAAGTTAAACTGTCACTATTTGCAGATGACATGATACTATATATATAAAATCCTAAATATTCCACCAAAAAACTACTAAAAGTAATATACTAATTCAGTAAAGTGGCATGACACAAAATTAATATCCAGAAATCAGTAGTATTTCTATACATGAACAATGAATACAGAGAGAGAAATTTTTAAAACAATACCATTTACAACTGCACCAAAAAGAACAAAATGCCTAGGAATAAACTTAACAAAAGAGGTGAAAGATCTGTACTGTGAAAACTGTAACACACTATGAATGAATTTGAACAGGACACAAACAAATGGATAGTCCATAGAATATTGTCAAAATGTCTGTATTACTCAAAGCAATCTACAGATTCAATGTAATCCCTATTAAAATACCAACAGCATTTTTCATACAACTAGAACATAATAATATTAAAATTAGTATGGGGTCACAAAAGACCCCAAATAGCCAAAGCAATCCTGAGAAAGAATACAAAGCTAGAGTTATCAAATTTCATATTTCAATATACACCACAGACCTATAGTAATCTGAACAGTATAATACAGGTACAAAAATAGATGCAAAGATCAACAGAACAGAGACCCCAGAAACAAAGCCACATTTATACAATCAATCAATTTATGACAAAGAAGGCAAGAATGTACAATGAGAAAAAGATAGTCTTTTCAAGAACTGGTGCTAGAAAAATTGGAGAGCTACGTGTAAAAGAATAAACTAGACCACTTTCTAACACTATCCACAAAAATAAATTCAAAGTGGATTAAAGACCTCAATGAGAGGGAACGTGAGAAGATGGCAATGTAGGAGGATGCTGGGCTCACCTCATCCGCTGATCACTTAGATTCCACCCACATCTGCCTAAATAACCCAGAAAACCACCGGAAGACTAGCAGAACGGACCCTCTGGAGCCAAGCGTAGACAACAGGTCCACAGAAGAGGGTAGGAAGGGTGGAGAGGCAGTGAGTGGTACACGGACTGACGGGAGGGAGCCGGGGCAGTGAAGGGGCAGCCCGCCGGGCAAGGCAGAGCCCCAAAGTCTGACTTGCAAAAGCGGAAAGTCAGATTGCGTGAGTTCTGATAGCCAGTGGACTTAACACCTAGAATGTTAAAAGTCAACAGCTCTGCTCTCGGACAGCAGGGAGGGCAAGAGGACGCCGGGAGGGAGAGTTGTTGAGCCCTGGAAGACAGAGCTCAGCTCGGCTGGGGAACAAAGGTGCTGGCAAGTGCCATTTCCCTCTCCCATCCCCCAGCCAAAATTCCAAAGGGAAGCAGTTCTTGTCACCGAACTTGCTTGCACCGCGCAAACGCCCAATGCTGTGCTTCTGTGGATCCATCCCTCCAACGGGCCTGCCTCCCTCCCGGTGCTGCAGGGGACCACGAGGGCAAAGCTAGCTAAGCCTGCCCCTCCTCACCCCCCCCCCATGCACCTTGAGGATCCACCCCAGCTAATACGCCCTTGGCCAGATCCCATCGAAGCAGCACCACAAGCGTGGCAGTGTGCAAGTAGCCCAGACAGGGGCCACACCACTCCACAGTGAGTCCTGCCCCTGGGAGAGGGGAAGATAAGGTACACACCAGTCTGACTGTGGCCACAGCTGTGGGCTGAGGACAGACATCAGGTCTGACTGCAGCCCGCCAACCAACACAAGTTACTCCAGACAACACATGCCCCGCAGTTCCGCGCCACCCCAGGGACTATCCAAAATGACAAAACGGAAGAATTCTCCTCAAAAGAAACTCCAGGAAGAAGCAACAGCTAACGAATTGATCAAAAACTATTTAAGCAATATAATGGAACAAGAATTTAGAATAATAGTCATAAAAGTAATCACTGGGCTTGAAAAAAGTATAGAGGACAGAGGAGAATCTATTGCTACAGAGATCAAGGGACTAAGAAATAGTAATGAGGAGCTAAAAAATGCTATAAATGAGGTACGAAATAAAATGGAGGCGACCACAGCTCAGATTGAAGAGGCAAAGGGGAGAATAGGTGAATTGGAAGATAAAATTATGAAAAAAGAGGAAGCTGAGAAAAAGAGAAATAAAAAAATTCAGGAGTATGAGGGGAGAATTAGAGAACTAAGTGATGCAGTCAAACGGAACAATATCTGTATCATAGGAATTCCGGAAGAGGAAGAGAGAAAGGGGCTGAAGGTGTACTTGAACAAATCATAGCTGAGAACTTCCCTGATCTGGGGAAGGAAAAAGGCATTGAAATCCAAGAGGCACAGAGAACTCCCTTCAGACGTAACTTGAATTGATCTTCTGCACGACATATCATAGTCAAAATAGGCAAAATACAAGGATAAAGAGAAAATTCTGAAAGCAGCTAGGGATAAACATGCTCTAACATATAAAGGGAGACAGATAAGACTAGTGACAGACCTATCTACTGAAACTTGGCAGGCCAGAAAGGAATGGCAGGGAATCTTCAATGTGATGAACAGAAAAAATATGCAGCCGAGAATCCTTTATCCAGCAAGTCTGTCATTCAGAATAGAAGGAGAAATAAAGGTCTTCCCAAGCAAACAAAAACTGAAGGAATTCATTACCATTAAACCAGCCCTACAAGAGATCCTAAGGGGGATTCTGTGAGTGAAATGTTGCAAGGACCACAAAGTACCAGAGACATCACTACAAGCATGAAAACTACAGACATCACAATGACTCTAAACCCATATCTTTCTATAATAACACTGAATGTAAATGGACTAAATGCTCCAACCAAAAGACAAAGGGTATCAGAGTGGTTAAAAAAAAAAAAGACCCATCTATTTGCTGTCTACAAGAGACTCATTTTAGACCTGAGGACACCTTCAGAGTGAAAGTGAGGGGATGGAGCACTATCTATCATGCTACTAGAAGTCAAAAGAAAGCTGGAGCAGCCATACTTATATCAGACAAACAAGATTTTATTAAAGGCTGTAACAAGAGATGAAGAAGGGCATTATATAATAATTACTGGGTCAATCCATCAGGAAGAGCTAACAATTATAAATGTCTATGCGCCAAATACAGAAGCCCCCAAATACAGAAAACAATCACAAACATAAGAAACCTGATTGATAAGAATGTGGTAATTGCAGGAGACTTTAATACCCCACTTACAGAAATGGATAGATCATCTAGACACAGAATCAATAGAGAAACAAGGGCCCTGAATGATACATTGGATCAGATGGATTTGACAGATATATTTAGAACTCTGCATCCCAGAGCAACAGAATATACTTTCTTCTTGAGTGCACATGAAACATTCTCTAAGATAGATCACATACTGCATCACAAAACAGCCCTTAATAAGTATACAAGAATTGAGATCATACCATGCACACTTTCAGACCACAATGTTATGAAACTAGAAATCAACCACAAGAAAAAGTCTGGAAAACCTCCAAAAGCATGGAGGTTAAAGAACACCCTACTAAAGAATAAATGGGTCAACCAGGCAACTAAGAGAAAAAATTTAAAAAATATATGGAAACAAATGAAAATGAAAATACAACGATCCGAATGCTTTGGGATGCAGCGAAGGCAGTCCTGAGAGGAAAATACATTGCAATCCAGGCCTATCTCAAGAAACAAGAAAAATCCCAAATACAAAATCTAACTGCACACCTAAAGGAAATAGAAGCAGAACAGCAAAGACACCTCAAACCCAGCAGAAGAAGAGAAATAATAAAGATCAGAGCAGAAATAAACAATACAGAATCTAAAAAAACTGTAGAGCATATCAATGAAACCAAGAGTTGTTTTTTTGAAAAAATAAAAACAAAATTGATAAACCACTAGCCAGGCTTCTCAAAAAAGAAAAGAGAGATGACCCAAATAGATAAAATCATGAATAAAAATGGAATTACCACAACCAGTCACTCAGAAATATAAGCAATTATCAGTGAATACTATAAAAAATTATATGCCAACAAACTGGACAACCTGGAAGAAATGGACAAATTCCTAAACACCCACACACTTCCAAAACTTGAACAGGAAGAAATAGAAAACTTGAACAGACCCATAACCAGCAAAGAAATTGAATCAGTTATCAAAAATCTCCCAACAAATAAGAGTCCAGGACCAAATGGCTTCCCTGCAGAATTCTACCATGCCTTTAAGGCAGAGATAATACCTAACCTTCTCAAGTAGTTCCAAAAAAATAGAAAGGGAAGGAAAACTTCCAGAATCATTCTATGAAGCCAGCATTACTTTGATTCCTAAACCAGACAGAGACCCAGTAAAAAAAGAGAACTACAGGCCAATATCCCTGATGAATATGGATACAAAAATTCTCAACAAGACACTAGCAAATCGAATGCAACAACACATAAAAAGAATTATTCAACATGATCAAGTGAGATTCATTCCTGGGCTGCAGGGATGGTTCAACATTCGCAAATCAATGTGATACATCACATTAATAAAAGAAAAGATAAGAACCATATGATCCTGTCGATCGATGCAGAAAAAGCATCTGACAAAATTCAGCATCCTTTCTTAATGAAAACCCTTGAGAAAGTCGGGATAGAAGGAACATACTTACACATAAAAACCATTTATGAAAAGCCCACAACAAATATCATCCTCAATGGGGAAAAACTGAGAGCTTTCCCCCTGAGATCAGGAACACAACAGGGAGGTCCACTCTCACCGCTGTTGTTTAACATAGTGTTGGAAGTTCTAGCATCAGCAATCAGACAACAAAAGGAAATCAAAGGCATCAAAATTGGCAAAGATGAAGTCAAGACTTCACTTTTTGCAGATGACATGATACTATACATGGAAAACTGATAGACGCCACCAAAAGTCTGCTAGAACTGATACATGAATTCAGCAAAGTCTCAGGATACAAAATTAATGTACAGAAATCAGCTGCATTCTTATACACTAATAATGAAGCAACAGAAAGACAAATAAACTGATCCCATTCACAATTGCACCAAGAATCATAACAGAAAGACAAATAAACTGATCCCATTCACAATTGCACCAAGAATCATAAAATACCTAGGAATAAACCTAACCAAAGATGTAAAAGATCTGTATGCTGAAAACTATAGAAAGCTTATGAAGGAAATTGAAGAAGATACAAAGAAATGCAAAAACATTCCATGCTCATGGATTGGAAGAATAAATATTGTAAAATGTCAATACTACCCAAAGCAATCTACACATTCAATGCAATCCCAATCAAAATTGCACCAGCATTCTTCTCGAAGCTAGAACAAGTAATCCTAAAATTCATATGGAACCACAAAAGACACTGAATAGCCAAAGAAATATTGAAGAAGAACACCAAAGCGGGAGGTATCACAATCCCAGACTTTAGCCTCTACTACAAAGCTGTAATCATCAAGACAGCATGGATTTGGCACAAAAACAGACACATAGACCAATGGAATAAAATAGAGACTCCAGAAGTGGACCCACAAAAGTATGGCCAACTCATCTTTGACAAAGCAGGAAAGAATATCCAATGGAAAAAAGACAGTCTCTAACAAATGGTGATGGTAGAACTGGATAGCAACATGCAGAAGAATGAAACTAGACCACTTTCTTACACGATTCACAAAAGTAAACTCAAAATGGATAAAGGACCTGAATGTGAGACACGAAACCATCAAAACCCTACAGAAGAAAGCAGGAAAAAACCTCTCTGACCTCAGCCGCAGCAATTTGTTACTTCACACATCTCCAAAGGCAAGGGAATTAAAAGGAAAAATGAACTATTGGGACTTTATGAAGATAAAAATCTTCTGCACTGCAAAGGAAACAATCAACAAAACTAAAAGGCAACTGACAGAATGGGAAAAGATATTTGCAAATGACATATCAGGCAAAGGGCTAGTATCCAAAATCTACAAAGAACTCACCAAACTCCACACCTGAAAAACAAATAATCCAATGAAGAAATGGGCAGAAAATATGAATTTACCCAAGGGATACAGGAGTGCTGATGCATAGGGGCACTTGTGCCCCAATGTTTATAGCAGCACTCTCAACAATAACCAAATTATGGAAAGAGCCTTAATGTCTATCAACTGATGCATGGATAAAGAAGCTGTGGTTTATATATACAATGGAATACTACTTGGCAATGAGAAAGAATGAAATATGGCCTTTTGTAGCAACATGGATGGAACTGGAGAGTGTTATGCTAAGTGAAATAAGTCATACAGAGAAAGACAGATGCCATATGTTTTCACTCTTATGTGGATCCTGAGAAACTTAACAGAAGACCATGGAGGAGGGGAAGGGGGAAAAAAAGTTAGAAAGGGAGAGAGGCAAACCATAAGAGACTCTTAAAAACTGAGAATAAACTGAGGGTTGGTGGGGGTGGGAAGGAGGGGAAAGTGGGTGATGGGCACTGAGGAGGGCACCTGTTGGGGTGAGCACTGGGTGTTGTATGGAAACTAATTTGACAATAAATTTCATATTAAAAAAAAAGACTTCAATGTGAAACCTGAAACCGTAAAATCCTAAAAAGGAACATGGGCAATAATTTCTCTGATATCAGCCATAGCAATATTTTTCTAAATATGTCTTCTGGGGCAAAGGAAACAAAAAAGCAAAAATAACTAAACACTACATCAAAATAAAAAGCTTTTGCATAGCAAAGGATACCATCAACAACGACAAAAAAAAAAAAAAAACAACCTACTGAATGAATAGAGGAAGATATTTGCAAATGGTATGTCTGATAAGAGGTTAATATCCAAAATATATAAAGAACTGATACAACCCAACACCCAAAAATCAAATAATACAATTAAAAATGGGCAGAGGACCCGAATAGACATTTTTCCAAAGAAGATGTACAGATAGCCAATGGACACATGAAAAGATGCCCCACATCACTCAACAACAGGGAAATGCACATTAAAACCATAATGAGGTATGACCTTACACCAGTTAGAATGGCTAATATCAAAATGACAAGAAATAACAAGTGTTGGCAAGGATGTAGAGAAAAAGGAACCTCCATACACCATAGCTGGGAATGTAGATTGGTACAGCCACTGTGGAAAACCATATAAAAGGTCCTCAAAACATTAAAAATAAAAATATCATATGACCTAATAATTCCACCATTGGGTATTTACCCAGAAAGAAACAAAAACACTAACTCAAAAGATATATATTTATTGCAGTATTATTTACAATGGCCAAGACAGAAAAGCAACCTAAGTGACCATCAACAGATTAATGGACAGGGAAAATGTGGTACATAAACACATGCGAATATTACACAGCCATAAAAACAGATGAGATCATGCCAGTTGACACAACATGGATGGATCTGGATGGTTTTATACTAAGTGAAATAAGTCAGACTGAGAAAGGCAAATACCATATGATTCCATTCATAAATGGAATCTAAAAAAAATGAATAAAACAAAAAGCAGAATCAGAACTACAAATACTGAGAACGAACTGATGGTTGCCAGGGGAGGAGAGGTGAGTGGGCAAAACAGGTGAAGGGGAGAGGGAGAGACAGGCCTTCAGTTATGGAATAAGTCATGGGAATGCAAAGAAAAGCATAAGGAATATGGTCATGATTTGGTAATAGCAATGTAATAGGAGAGATGATAGCTATACTTGTGGGGAACATAGCACAATGCATAAACCTGTCAAATCACCAAGTTGTGCACCTGAAACCAATGTAACATTGTGGGTCAACCACACTCAAATTGAAAAAAGAGAGAGAGAAAGAAGATATCACAAAAACTTCAAATCACTTAAAATCTTACTAAACCATGGTCAAAAAGAAGATCTGAATAGTTTTTCCAAAGAAGACATGCTCAATATTGCTGATCTAATCAACAGGGAAATGCAAATCAGGACCACAGTGAGATATCTCATCTCACCTCTCTTAAAATGGCTATTATAAAAAAAAAAAAAAAAAAAGACAAATAACAAGTGCTGGTCAGTATATGGAGAAAAGGGAACTCCTGTGCACTGATGATGGAAATATACATTGGTGCAGCTATTATAGAAAACAACAGAGAGGGCTCTCAAAAAATTAAAAATAGAACTACCATATGATACAGCAATTCCATTTCTGGGGATTCATCTGAAGAAAACAAAAAAAACCTCAACATGATATGTGCATACCTATGTTCATTGCAGCACTATTTATAATAGCCAAAATATGGAAACAACCTAAGTAACCATTAATAGATGAGTGGATAAATACACACACACAAACACACACACACACACACACACACACACACACACACACGTGATAGAATATTATTCAGCTATAAAAAAGGAATAAAATCTTGCCATTTACAATATAAATAGACCATGAGGATATTATGGTAAGTGAAATAAACCAGAGAAAGGCAGGTACTGTGGATAATCTCACTTACATGTGAAATCTTAAAAAACAAAACAAATAAACAAACAAAACCCAAGCTCCTAAATACAGAGAACACACTGGTGATTGCCAGAGGAAGAGGTGAGAGGTGGGGGGTGGGGGGAGGAAGGGGGATAAGTGAGAGGGGCAAACAATACAAATTTCCAGTATAAAATAAGTCATGGGGATGTAATGGACAGTATGGTGACTACAGTTAACAATACTGTATCGCATATTTGAAAGTTGCTTAGAGAATAAAACTTCAAACATGCTCATCACAAGAAAGGAAAAAATATTTTGTAACTATTTAAGGTAATGGATGTTAACTAGACTAATTGTGGTGATCATGAAATATGTACACAAATATCAGATCATTATGTTGTATATGTGAAACTAATATAATGTTATATGTCAATTCTACCTCAATTAAAAAATAGAAAATAAAATTCTTACATAATCAAGTTAATATTTCTACATAAGACCTTTCTAGACTTACAGAAAACATATTTAATAAAATTTCAAAAGCTTTCTCCCTGAGATAGAGGAGATAAGAAACCTGTTATAACCACTTCTATTCAACATTACACTGGGGTGCTTGGACCTGGTCAGTGCAAAAAAAGGCAAGAAAACAATAACAGGTATAAAATAAAAGGAATGAGTATTTGAAGGGAAGAAATAAAACTGTAAATCTTTCATCATTGGCAGATAACATGATTGTATATGTGCAAAATTCAAAACCTTACAAACTACTAGAATTTTAAAAAGTCTCTTGATACAAAGCCAATATACAAAAATCAGTTGCAATTGTAGACACTGGCATCAAACAAACAGAAAATCAAATTTTAAAAATAGCATTTAAAAAGCATCAATTGCTTAGGAATAAATCTACTGAGTGATGTGTAACAATTATACTCTAAAATTACAAAATATTATTGGGAGATATATCCCATACTCACAGATTGGAAGATTCAATGTTACAAAAATAACAAATTCTCCAAAACTAATCTACAGATTCAAGGTAAACCCTATCAAAATCCCAGCTGCATATTTTTTGAGGAACTCCACCATCTGATTCAAATATTCAAAGAATCCAATTGATTTATGACAAAGGTAACACAATGAATTAGGAAAAGATGGTTTTTAGTCAATGTTACCGGGTCAACTGTATTGAAAAATTGAAAGAAAAAAAAAAAAACATGTAAAAAATTTGAATCCTGAACCTCAACCATACACCATATGGCAATATCAGTTTCAGATGTATTATAGATCTAAATGTGAAATATAAAACATTAGTTTCCAGAAGAAATCATATAGGAGTATTTCTATGATATTTCGATAAGCAAAGATTTCTTCAACAGAATATAAAAAGCACTAACCATAAATGTAACCAAATAGATAAACTGTTCCATATGAAAATTAACAACGTCTATTCATCAAAGACATGATTAAGAAGTGAAAAAGTAAAGCCCCACAGTGGAAGGTGTTTGCAATACATCTTATTGACAAAAGATCCAGAATCAAGAGAACTTCTAAAATCTGTAAGATAAAGACAGGCAATCAAAAAGAAAAACTGGGCAAGAAACATGAGTAGGCACTTTGCAAAGAGGATATGATATCCAAGGAGTCAATAAACATATCTAAAAGTACTCAACTCCTTTAGTTGAAACACAAATTAATATCACCATGAGATACTACTACTATCTGCCATTATGGCTAAAAATAAAAATGACTGATAATACCAAGATTTGGAAAGGATGAAAAGCAAATGAAACAGAACTTTCATAAACCACTTGAGAAAAACTATTGAGCAGGGGTTCCAGGCTGGCTCAGTTAATGGAGCATGCGACTCAATCTTGGGGTTGTGAGTTCAAGCTCCATGCTGGATGTACAGATTACTTACAAACAAAATCTTAGGGGCACCTCAGTGGCTCAGTTGGTTGAGCATCCAACTTCAGCTCAGGTCATGATCTCACGATTCATGGGTTCGAACCCTGCATAGGGCTCTGTGCTGACAGCTCAGAGCCTGTAGCCTGCTTCAGATTCTGTGTCTCCCTCTGTCTCTCTGCCCCTCCCCTGTTCTCTCTCTCTCTCTCTCTCTCTCTCTCTCTCAAAAATAAACATTAAAAAAAATTTTTTTAACCTTAAAAAAAAGAAAAACTACTGAGCCATTTCCACTAAAAACAATTCCCATATGATCCAGGAGTTCCACTCCTAGTTATACACAAAAAGAAATGTGCACCTCTGTTCCCTATAAGAACACTTATAAAAATGTTCATAGCAATACTGTTAACAGTAGCCCAAAACTGTGGACTTTTCATACAAAAGAATACTACAGAGATACAGAGACCTGCAAATGAACAGGGCATTGCTATAGGCAACAACAGGGATAAATCTCACGAATGTAACATTCAATCAACAAAGACTGTTCTATGACTTAGAAGTTAGGGTGGTAGTTATATTTGGGACACTAGAGACGAGGGGAGCCTATGGGTTTCTGGTAATAGTGTATTTCTCATTCTAGGTGGAACTGGCTTTTCGCTTTGTGGAAATTGATTGAGCTATGCATTATGATTTGTGCACTTTCCTGTATGTATGTTATACTTCAATAAAACATTTATTTCTTTTAATTCCCAAAACATTTCACAAAATAGAATGTTCATTTTTCTTTGCCCCTAACAAATGAAGGAATTCAAGAACTCCTAGCTCAGGTAGGAAGCCAACTAAACCATTGCCCATTCACAAATGACAGATGTCTCAGGCTGCAATTTTCCTAAGGCTAATTTATTTGCAAGATTCAGCTGCCCCACATATGAGTATTTTCCCATTCTTGCTGGTCTTTCTCTTCTGCCACCCTCTTAATTCTGTTTTGTTTTTCCTCTCCTTACATGGCTCTGATGTTGATGAGACCAGACTTTGTTGGATCTCAGAAATTCATTTTCCATTTCTTAATCACAATGGTAGCCATAACACAATTGCAGAAATGCAATTTGCCATCCAAATCTAGCAAGAAGACACAAAAATTAATTATTTAGACGCTAACCCATCTGTATTCTTTTAAAAATTTAGCATGGTTTTACTCTGGTTCCTGCATTCTCATTTTAAATTCCTATTGATTTTCATTGTGTAACTTAGTATTTTGGGGAAAAAAAACAAAGTTTTATTAATTCCTAATACAAACTGTAAGAATTGTGAGATACTTATCCTTTATTCTTCATACTCCATTTTCAAGGTCAAAACCAGCATTAATTCAACTTCACATTTTATTAAATGTTATGTTGATGTTCCAAATCCCCCGTGGCCCCAATTTAATTCTTCTCCCACTTTTGATTAGTCTCTTCCATCAGAACCACAGCAACTAAAATTGCCTCAGAAGAAAGGAGAAAGAATTAGAATTTAGTTATTGACTTTTCCAAAGGGCATGGTAATGAATATATAAAACAATCAGGTGGGAATGAGCAATGCAAATGACTTCCTATTTAGGGCTTTTAAGCTTCTCTATGATTAAGCTATAGTAAAGAGCAGCGTTTAGCAATTATAATTTCTAATAACAAATCTGGCCTAAGCAATTTTTTTTATTACTTTCATTCAGCTATCCAGACTTCAGTCTCTATTTTTGATAGCTAATGCAATTAACCCATAAATGCACATTTGAGTCATCTTCTTTTAAAGACTATGTAATTCTGAGACTACATTTTGTTATACCAAGACAAAAACTTATATAGAGAGAACAAAAACTAATAAGCCACAAGTTATAATTGCATTAAGAAAAAAATGCAAAAGAATAACTTAATATAATGGTGAATAATTGGATTAATTCTCTCCTACTACCAAAAAATCTTTACTGATGAAAATAAGCATACTTGTAATGTCTTGAGAGCACAATAAAAAGGTTATAAAATCATATGCAAAGAAAAAAAATAACAGCATGCCAACAACTGTTTTTATTATTACAGTTGGGTAGGAAAAAACCCTTTGCAAGTCTGACCAGTCCTTTGGAAATGACGGTGACTGTAAAGTAACGTTTTTCTTCCTCTACATGTAAGTGATTTCCATGGCAACTCTCCATCTGTTTCGCACTATTTTCACAGGCTTTTTAAAATTAAGCTTACATATGTCAATGTTCCAAGATAATCTCTGTGTTTGCATAAACCATATGCCTCCTTGACAAAGTTGGTTATTCCAGTAACATTAGAGAAATGTTTAAATGTCACATCTGTTTTAAGAAAAAAAATGAGGGTAAAATGGGAATGAAGTTGGGATAGGAAGCACTGTTTCTACAAATCCACTGGAAATCAATCCTTAAGCCAATGATTATAGACTTATTTTTAGTTTCTAAATCACAAAGTGACTTAAATTCTAATAAGAAAGTATTCTATGTGGAATACAGAATATATATGAAATATACCTGAGTTTATCCAATACTTAAAACCTATAGGAAGTATACAAGCTTCCTAATATAACCTTTATATTAGCAGTCTTCATATATGAACTATATACGTGTTATTAAAGATCATGTAAAAGATAAGGCATCCCTTTAAAAAAGATAAAACTTAGCAGGTGGGAACTATCAAATAAATTTGGAACTTCTTTTTTTGCTACCAAATCCTTCCCATAGTGTTACTAGAAGAATGCTTCAGAAATAATTAGATCCCTGAGAAGCAACTAGAATGACTTTAAAAAAAAAAGCTAAGCTTTCAACTGAGATTTATTCTTCAATCATATGTGACATAGAAACCTCTAGCCACAAGCTCTTACAGAGAAGAAAAACCAACAGAACTTCTTAACTCTTAATCACTAAAATATTGGGCCCAAGGCAATTATACTGACAGATACATTTACTACCAAAAATAATAATTTTAAAGAGACCTTCTGGAAGGTGCAAAAATGAGTATTAGATGACATTATTAAAAGGATGTTTCCCTTTTTTGTTTGTCTTTCAGTGGGCTGAAAGACAGGAGGCTGTCTTGCATGCGGAAAGTGTGTATGTCCTGTGACCTGAAAGAGCTGAGCAGAGCCGCCCTGTCACATTCTCTGCCACCACTCTAATTTGCCCTGTGCCCCAAATCTCCACTACTTGCCTTCTTCTGCTTTCATCATGAAATTCCCCATGGAAATATTCATATCCAAGAAAGGCAAGCCATTACATCTGCGCTCAGTTCATTTTCATTTCCCTAGCAAAGAGTAGTGCTCTGAGAAACTGGGACAAGCGTGTTCTCAAAGGATAGATTAGTAGTGCCTCTACTAGGGCTCTATCTAGGAAGGACCAACTACGGAGGATGACTTTTAAAAATGGGGGCAGGGAGATGATTGTTATGAGCACATTAAGTATCTGGAGTAAACACAAACATGGAAGACAAAGACAAATTTAATTTATCCCAAGTTTGTTTAGCATTAGACTTGACCCAATGCAGGATCTTAATAATTGTTTGGATTTCAAACACTTTGAGAAAATGATATAAAGCTACAAACTTCTTCCCCCAAATTTTCCCTTAAAACATGGTTATAATTCGTGTTGCAGCATAGGTCAGGATTCCTTTTTTATGGTAAATAACATCCCATTGTATATATATATTCGTGTGTGTGTCTCATATCTTTATCTATGCATCCATCAATGGACATGTAGGTTGTTTCCACTTCTTGGTTACTGAGAACACTGAAATGAACATAGAAAGGCAAATATCTATTTGAAATCCTGACTTCAATTCTTTTGAATAATCAGAAGTGGGATAGCTGGATCATATGGTAGCTCTATTTCCAATTTTTTGAGGAATCTGCATATCACTTTCCACTGCAGCAGACATTATGCTAAGTGAAATAATCAACTTACAGAAGGACAAATACCTCCTGATTCCACTTAGATGAGTTATCCAAAGCAGTCAAACTCAGAAACTGACAGTAGAATGGTAGTAGGCAGGAACTGTGAAGAGAAGGAAATGGGTAGTTGCTGTTCAAGTGGGTATAGAGTTTCATTCATGCAAGATGAAAAAGTTCTAAAGATTTGCTTTACAACATTGTGCTTTACAGTTGACAATACTGTACCGTATACTTAAAAATTTGAGAGTGTAGATCTCATGTTATTTTTTACCACATAAAAAAAGGTTTAGGGGCGCCTGGGTGGCGCAGTCGGTTACGCGTCCAACTTCAGCCAGGTCACGATCTCGCGGTCCGTGAGTTCGAGCCCCGCGTCAGGCTCTGGGCTGATGGCTCAGAGCCTGGAGCCTGTTTCCAATTCTGTGTCTCCCTCTCTCTCTGCCCCTCCCCCATTCATGCTCTGTCTCTCTCTGTCCCAAAAATAAATAAACGTTGAAAAAAAAGGTTTAAACACACACACACACACACACACACACACACACACACACACACACACCTAGCTATAATTTCATGGAGTCCAAGTCCCTTCTGGTACACTAGGTTGAGTCTCTGATCTAGCAGATCCTCAGAACCCAAGGAGGTACCCTGTCCTGTGATGACTCAGGAAGATGGGGCTTACCTGATAAGACAGACCTTTCCGAAAAGTCAAGACAGTAGTGCCAATCCTCCAATATAACCAATAGGATTCCATCTACAACGACTCAGAATAGCTACTGCATTTCTTAATAAGACAAAAAATGAGTCTATCTGTAATCTTATCATTCTGAGTCCTGCCTTATGGGATAGAAGGTATCTATAACAACTCTTTAGAATTATTTAAAATGACTGTGGCTTCAGAAAGAAGTCTTACTTATTGATATGCAAGAGAAGATAAAGTGCAAGAGAGGGAGAAAAGAAGGGAAAAAGTAACTCCCCCCAAGAAGTTGTACTTTCTATGACTGATAGATCTGTGGGGGGGGAGGGGGTGTATATACATATGTATATACATATATATACACCCACACACACTATGTATAATACATGTACAATAGTAGCCCATGTTCACTGACTCATAACTATAAACCAGCTCTCTATTTACTTAAATCACATAGCCATACTAGAAATTAAGTATAATTATTCTAATTTTACAAATAAGATAACTAAAACTCAATGGTATGAAACAACCTGATTAATCTCATCTCAAATTAGGGGACAAATTAGAACAAACTTTTTTAAAGGGGGTGGCTCCTACATCGTCATGCACAGAACTAGGGAAAGCATAAATATTTAAAATTCTTAAATAAATAAATAAATAAATAAATAAATAAATAAATAAATAAAAATATTCTAGCTTAGAAGTCAAGTTAATTCAAAAAAGGCCGTTTTAGGGGCGCCTGGGTGGCTCAGTCGGTTGAGCATCCAACTTCAGCTCAGGTCATGATCTCACAGTCTGTGTGTTCGAGCCCCGCATCGGGCTCTGTGCCGACAGCTCAGAGCCTGAAGCCTGCTTCGGATTCTGTGTCTCCCTCTCTCTCTGCCCCTCCCCTGCTCATGCTCTGTCTCTCTCTGTGTCTCAAAAATAAATTAAAACATTTTAAAAAAGGCTCTTATTGGGGCGCCTGGGTGGCGCAGTCGGTTAAGCGTCCGACTTCAACCAGGTCACGATCTCGCGGTCCGGGAGTTCGAGCCCCGCGTCAGGCTCTGGGCTGATGGCTCAAAGCCTGGAGCCTGTTTCCGATTCTGTGTCTCCCTCTCTCTCTGCCCCTCCCCCGTTCATGCTCTGTCTCTCTCTGTCCCAAAAATAAATAAACGCTGAAAAAAAAAATATTAAATAAAAAAAGGCTCTTTTACAAATGATTCTGTCTTGGCATTAAAATACACATCAGGATCATGGTCCCACAATGTTAAAGTGCTGTGAATCTATTAGCTTTTTGTCCATTATGACCAGGCTGATGATCACGACCAAAGTCAATCAAAGTCTGCAAAGTACCACCAGCTGCTACCTCTGCCTCAGTATAGGAGAATGTACTGAGTACACTTATGGGACCCAGTAAATGTCAAATAACAGCTTCAGAGCAGCATCATTAAATCTCTTTTGAAGCTCTTCATTCAGTTATGTGGGAGCACAGTAATTACACTGACAGGCAGCTTAATCCATCTGTCATATTTCAGAATTGTCTAGAATCCATTAGTATCAACCAAGAGGACTTCAGAGCATCCTAAATCAAAATATTGCTGGGGAATCCTTGCTCCACTATTTACTAGCTATGTAACTAGATTGACTGTATTTTATTTTCTGTATCCTTGATGCTCCAGCAACTAGGGCCTCACTAATAGGGGAGAGACTACCCCTCCCAAGAATAGCCAATTCAAGTGTACCTTTCATATGAAAACCAACTAATCCGGAGTCCATACTGGTAATTAATCTTTCTATCTGGCTTTTACACTGCAAGGGGTAATATTCCTCTGCCCTAATCATCTCATGGCCAGGTACCAGAAAACTAGGCAAAGTCCCTATGCCCCACAGCCCACAGAAATTATTCAAACTACTCAATCCTAAACCTGCTTACCCTGTCTCTCCCATTCCTTTCCACAAACACAATAAAGGCTCTTGTCCATGCTTTCCCCCAGCTGTTCCTGCACTCTAGTGGACCCTGGTGTTTCCCCATGTGGCCCTGGATGATGTGCTGTGCCTCCTATTTCTAAGCAACATGTGAATAAAAACTTCTTCCTCATGACAATCATTTCCATATCTGCACTTCTTATCATACCAGATTAAAACAAATCCCAGGTACACTTTAAAACTGTGACCTTGAAAGAGTTTCTAAACCTCCCTATAACTCCAGTTCCTTGTATACAATGAAGTAATATTACCTGCCTCAAAAGATTGTTAAGAAATTTAAGTAACTAGGGGCGCCTGGGTGGCGCAGTCGGTTAAGCATCCAACTTCAGCCAGGTCACGATCTCGCGGTCCGGGAGTTCAAGCCCCGCGTCAGGCTCTGGGCTGATGGCTCAGAGCCTGGAGCCTGTTTCCGATTCTGTGTCTCCCTCTCTCTCTGCCCCTCCCTCGTTCATGCTCTGTCTCTCTCTGTCCCAAAAATAAATAAAAACGTTAACAAATTTTTTTTTTAAAGAAATTTAAGTAATTAATAGACAGAAAACATTAAGACCAGGACTCAGTGTACAGGGCACATTACATAGCTGTTAGCTATTATTGTGATTAATGCTAAGTCATGAAAATAACTGATTCTAGGGGCACCTGGGTGGCTCAGTCAGTTAAGCGTCCTATTCTTGATTTTGGCTCAGGTCATGATCTCACGGTTCATGAGTTCAAGCCCTGCATCTGTGCTGACAGTGTGGAGCCTGCTTAGGATTCTCTCTCCCCTTCTCCATCTGCCCCTCCCCCACTTGTGCTTTCTCTCTCAAAATAAATAAACTTAGATAAAATTGTAAGTAACTGATTCTAAAATTAGTATCCTAAACTAGCATACTTTGTAAACTCTGTATTACTTTCAGTTTTGACATTCAAGGATTTAGGATCCATGGATTTAACTGTATGGGAAAAACACAGAAGCTTTGTAACATCTTAGTAATGTCTAATTTTGCAAAGGAAAGAATTAAATGCAAGGTGGGTACTTTAATGACTGGCCCTAGACAATGGCCCCAAATCTACAGTTCAACATGGCTTCCTTCAGTCCTCGCTCTGGAATTATTCTTATTGAGTAATAAACATTTCTTTAATTCTCTGTGGAAAATGCCCTCCCATTTGCCCTGCTCCACCTCCTCAAAAAAAAAAGAAAAAAAAAAAAAGAGTTCCAATGAAGAAGTAGGAACCACAGGTACTAGAGTGACCTTTGCTAAGAATAAAGGTGGATTCAAAGTGTTAACAAAGCATTTTGTCCCAGAATATTAAGTAAGCGTGAGATACAGCATTAACTGAACATGTTGCTATGGAAGCATTTTCTCCAATGCCAAAGAACACACTGGGTTACATATTGCCACAAATACTACAGACAAAAAAAAACCTCCTAGTCCTAGAAAGAGGATGATAGTGGTTTTCCATTTCCACATGTTAAGGAGCTTGAAAGTTGTCACTGTGTTCTAACAACAAGTAAAAAGCTGAACAGACTGAAAAATCAACAGCTCTTTTTGTATCCATCAGATAGCAGAAGACGCAGGGTAACCCTGTGTCCTAATACTGGAGAGACAGACAGGCAAACACGGGGAGTCACGTCTTACCAAAGTACAGACTCACCAGCAAAAACCACCATGGGATCCAGCGCGGGGTGACAAAATCTGAATATACTTGATCAATTGGTGGAGGCTCAGTGTGGACAAGTCTAAGTTAAAAACTTCAGGGAGACTCAGTCACAGGGTGGCCTCCATAATACTATAAAATGTACCTGAGGCACTTACCAGATCCCTACAATAAACATGTGAGAAAAATCACCTGTTTCTGGCAGAGGGCGGAGAAAAGGAAACATTCTTTTTTTTTTTTCCCAACGTTTATTTATTTTTGGGACAGAGAGAGACAGAGCATGAACGGGCGAGGGGCAGAGAGAGAGGGAGACACAGAATCAGAAACAGGCTCCAGGCTCTGAGCCATCAGCCCAGAGCCTGACGCGGGGCTCGAACTCCCGGACCGCGAGATCGTGACCTGGCTGAAGTTGGACGCTTAACCGACTGCGCCACCCAGGCGCCCCGAAAGGGAAACATTCTTAAATACACAAGAGCACTCTGCTCTTCTTAACAAGGCCTGCCCTCAGGGGAATCTAGTTAACCACAGCCTCAACTCCTGAGGCATTATCAGAATATAACTGACTTTGGAAAGGGAAATACCCAACTCCAGCCTACTCTAACCATTCTGTCCCACCAAGGCAGGAGGCAGTACTGAGCAACTTGCTAAGTTCACAGTGGAGAGGCAAACCCTCACTAAAAGACTGGGACCCCTCCTTCCACAGCTTATACCTACATTACGAACGGCCTATTTACAATAGTTCCTTTCACCTGGTACCTCACATCCAGCTATCAGGGAAAAAATTACAAGACGTACCAAAAGGCAAAAAACTTAATTTGAAAAGACAGAGCACACATCATAACCAGACATGGAAGAAATACTGGAGATATCAGACTGGGAATTTAAAACACCTATGATTAATATGCTAAGGGTTCTTATGTATAAAATAAACAGTATGCAAGAACAGATATGCAATGTAAGAGATAGAAATCCCAAGAAAGAACCTAAAAGAAATGCTAGAGATAAAAAAAACAACAACAACACGCTGTAAAATAAATAAAGAATACCTTCGATGGGCTAATTAGTAAACTGGACACAGCTTAGGAAAAAATCTATGAGCTAGAGGATCAAAAAAAATTTTTATTTTTATTTTTCTTATTCTTAACTGATCTAACAGATAACTTTTTGTTCAAAATAATAGTAATGATGTATTCAAAAAGCAAAGAGAACAAAGACCAAAAAAAAATGAGAGAGAGAGAGAACAGAATATGCAAGGACTGTGGGACAACTACAAAAGGTGTAACATGCACATAATGGAAATTCCAGAAAGAGAAAAAAGAGATAAAGGAACAGAAGAAATAATGGAAGCAATGACGACTTAGAATTTCCCCAAATTAATGACAAACACCAAATGGAGTTTTTGGTGTTTGGAGAATGTACAATGGAGAAAAGACAGTCTCTTCAACAAATGGTACTGGAACAAGAGGACATCCACATATAAAAAAAAGTCACTCTAGACAGAGACCTTATACCTTTCATAAAAATTAATTTAAAATGAATCATATATCTAAATTAAAAATGCAAAACTATCAAATTCTAGAGGAAGATATAGCAGACAATTTAGATGACCTTGGGTATGGTGATGTCTTTCTAGATATAACACCAAATATATAATACCAAAGATGTCTTTTATTATTTTTTAAATGTTTATTTATTTTTGAGAGCACAACAGACAGAGCACAAGCAGGGGAGGGGCAGAGAGAGAAGAAGACACAGAATCTGAAGCAGGTTCCAAGCTCCAAGCTGACAGCACAGAGCCCAATGCAGGGCTCGAACCCACAAACCATGAGATCATGACCTGAGCCGAAGTTGAATGCTTAATTGACTGAGCCAATTGACTGAGACAAAAAGTAGAGCTTAATTGTCTCTTAGATACAACCCCAATTCTAACAAGTTGGACCTCATTAAAATTAAAACTTCTGTTCTGTGAAAGACACTGTCAAGAGAATGAAAAGACAAACCACAGACTGGGAAAAAACATTTGCAAAACACATATATGACAAAAGAACGGGTATCCAATAAAACATACAAAGAACTCTTAAAATTCAATAAGGAAAAAAACTGAAAAGGGGGCTAAAGAGCTTACTAATAGCTCACCAAAGAAAATATACAGATAATAGGCATATGACAAGAATGCTTCATCATGATACATCCCATCAGGTATCATCAGGGAAATGCAAACTAAAACTTCAGTGAGATACCATTAAACACCTATTAAAATGACCAAAATCATGGGGCGCCTGGGTGGCGCAGTCGGTTAAGCGTCCGACTTCAACCAGGTCACGATCTCACGGTCCGGTCCGTGAGTTCGAGCCCCGCATCGGGCTCTGGGCTGATGGCTCAGAGCCTGGAGCCTGTTTCCGATTCTGTGTCTCCCTCTCTCTCTGCCCCTCGCCCGTTCATGCTCTGTCTCTCTCTGTCCCAAAAATAAATAAACGTTGAAAAAAAAAATTAAAAAAAAAAAAATGACCAAAATCCAAAACACTGACAACACCAAATCCTGACAAAGACGTGGAGAAACAAGAACTCTTATCCATTGCTACTGGGAATGTAAAATAGTACACCCACTTTGGAACAAGGTTCAGCAGTTTCCTACAAAATTAAACACATACTCTTACCATATGAGCTGGCAATCACATGCTTGTTACCTACCCAAAGGAGTTGAAAACACATGTCCACACAAAAACCCCGACACGAATGTTAAAGCAGCTTTCTTCAAAACTGCTAAAACTTGGAAGCAATCAAGATGTCTCTCAGCAGGTGAATGGATATATAAATTGTGGTACATCCAAGCAATGGAATGTTATTCAGCATTAAAAAGAAACAAGCTATCAAGCCATGTAACCACATGGAGAAATCTCAAATGCCTTTGTTACTAAGGGAAAGAAGCCAATCTGAAAAGGCTACATATGGTAAAATTCCAACTATATGACATTCTGGAAAAAGCAAAACTATGGAGACAATAAAAAAAAAAAAATCAGTGGTTGCCTGAGGTGGAGGGATAAGAGAGATGAACAGGCAGAGTGCAAAGAATTTCTACAGCAGTGAAAATACTCTGTATGATATTATAATGATGGATACATGTCATTGATTATACCTTTCTGCAAATCCATAGAAAGTACAACACCAAGAGTTAAACCCTAAGGTAAACGATGGGCTTTGGGGTAATTATGATATGCCAATATAGGTTCATTCTTTGTAAAGAATGTACCATCTTAGTACTGTTGATAATGGGGAGGCTATGCATGTGTAAGGGCATGGAATAAATGGAAAATCTCTGTACCTTTCTCTCAGTTTTGCTGTAAACCTAAAATTGCTTTAAGAGAAATACTTGGGGGTGCCTGGGCGGCTCATTCCGTTAAGTGTCTGACTCTTGATTTCAGCTCAGGTCACGATCTCACAGTTTGGGAGATTGAAACCCACATAGGTCTACACTGATAGCGCAGAGCCTGCTTGGGATCCTCTCTCTCCCTCTCTCTGCCCCTCCCCCACTCGTGCTCAAGCTCCCTCTCTCAAAATATATTTTTAAAAATATTTAGGGGCGCCTGGGTGGCGCAGTCGGTTAAGCGTCAGACTTCAGCCAGGTCACGATCTCGCGGTCCGTGAGTTCGAGCCCCGCGTCCGGCTCTGGGCTGATGGCTCAGAGCCTGGAGCCTGTTTCCGATTCTGGGTCTCCCTCTCTCTCTGCCCCTCCCCCGTTCATGCTCTGTCTCTCTCTGTCCCAAAAATAAATAAACGTTGAAAAAAAAATAAAAAATTAAAAAAAATATATTTAGAAGAAAAAGAGGATAATATTTTTAGATATAAATGTATTTTCACACCAATGTATTTCACACCAATAATAACTAGTTCCCAGTTCTCCCAAGGCCCTCCCTCATATTAAATCAATGGTATTAGTGGGGCACCTGGGTGGCTCACTCAGTTACATGTCCAACTCTTGGTTTCAACTCAGGTCATGATCTCATGGTTCATGAGTTCAAGCCCTACATGGGGCTCTGTTCAGACAGCGAAGAGCCTGCTTGGGATTCTCTGTCTCCTTCTCTCTCTGACCCTTCCCAGCTCCTGCTCACTCTCTCTCTCTCAAAAATAAACAAACATTAAAATATATACACATTTAAATCAATGGTATTAGTTGCTTAAAAGTAGTCAATATTAAATCAACTTTGTTTTAGATTATATTTAAATATAGCTAGGATAATCTGTTTTGGTGAATTTTTAAATCCTAAGATCTTTCTTTTCCTATTAACACACTTTTAAGTCCTGAGTATAGAATTTTACTATAAGACATAAGGTACAAAGAATGCAGGTTGTGACATCAAAACAGCTTTCTCATGCACAAAAAAGGAAATCGAAGTTCAAGTAGCCAGTGAAAAGTAGAAAAAATTGGAAGGTTAAAGGCTAGGGCAACATGTTGTCTGGGACCCCAAGAAAGAAATCTGGGCCCATATACCACCCTCCCAGGTCACAGCTTGATAGGAATCCTAGGGGAAAAAATAGTGGAAGAAAAGCCCAAGAACATCCACACTGCCACTCCCATGCCCCGCATGTCCCACTAGTTAAATGAGCCCAAGACAGCACTTCCGGTTGTCCACAATTAGTTGTGTATGGCATTCAGGGGATCTAAAACTTGCATATGCACCCATGGGCAGCATGGAAACTCTGGCAAGAACAGTAAACTTGTTAAAAGGCAAACTCGGGGCGCCTGGGTGGCGCAGTCGGTTCAG
>NW_024412407.1:28870957-28890331 GCF_014898765.1 Herpailurus yagouaroundi
TTCTCTCCAGGGATACAGCCATCACAGGCATCAGGCCAGGCCTCCCAGACACAGCAAATTGCAGCAATAAAACAATTACTTAAACTGCAAGTAAAGATTTCACATCAATTTAATATTACCCTCATCTTTCTGTTCAAGTTCCTGTTTTTTCAAGGCTCCAAGAAACTATTTTGATGAGCAATTCGTGAAAAAAAATTTTTTTCAACACATCTAGAAGCTAGCACTGTGTGCCACTCAAGAAAATGCCCAGAGAAAAGATTGACAGAAGAAGTCTAAGCCAAGTCAAGACCAGTGAGGCCAAGTTCTGCCTCTTGCTGAAGAAAGGCCCTCTTAGCTTCATGTCATCCAAAGCGTGACTTAACATTTGAAACAAGCGTGTGCACAGTCGGTTCCAGGATAAGAAAAGAAAACTACTGAATATACAGCAGGCGCAAGATCAAAGCATCCCCAGGTCACTTTCTTGCCCCATTTAATTAGTTATTCATTCATTTAACAAATACTTATTGATGATGTACCTGATAGAACTTTGTGCATTATACTTGTGTTGGTTCCAAAGTTCGAGAGTTCCCAGGTGAAATTTGAAATTGGTCCCTAGACACAGAAAGCAAGGAGAAGACAGAGGATCTCTTTTGCATTGTTGGTGGGAATGCAAGCTGGTGCAGCCACTCTGGAAAACAGCATGGAGGTTCCTCAAAAAATTAAAACTAGAACTACCCTACGACCCAGCAATTGCACTACTAGGTATTTATCCAAGGGATCCAGGTATGCTGTTTTAAAGGGGCACATGCACCCCAATGTTTATAGCAGCACTATCAACAATAGCCAAAGTATGGAAAGAGCCCAAATATCCATCAATGAATGAATGGATAGAGAATGGAGAGAATGGATGAATGGATACACACACACACACACACACACACACACACACACACACACACATATACATACAATGGAGTATTACTCGGCAATCAAAAAGAATGAAATCTTGCCATTTGCAACTATGTGGATGAAACTGGAGGGTATTATGCTAAGTAAATTGTTCAGTCAGAGAAAGACAAAAATCATTATGATTTCACTCATATGAGGACTTTAAGAGACAAAACAGATGAACATAAGGGAAGGGAAACAAAAATAATATAAAAACAGGGAGGGGGACAAAACATAAGAGACTCTTAAATATGGAGAACAAACAGAGGGTTACTGGAGGGTGTGTGGGAAGGAGGGATGGGCTAAATGAGTAAGGGACACTAAGGAATGTACTCCTGAAATCATTGTTGCACTATATGCTACCTCACTTGGATGTAAATTAAAAAAAATAAAATTAATTATTATGTTGGGAAAAAAAAAAAAGCAAGAAGAGACTGAACAAAGAGGCAGGCCACTCCAGACTGGTAGGTGGCAGATTTAATAAGCAAGGGAACGTACACAGCTTGTCTTGGGTGACTACAAATGAGTAGGTCGCTGCACCTGCCCACCATAATCTTCATAGTTAATCCATGTAGGGGAGCCTGGGTGGCTCAATAGGTGGAGCAACCGACTTCGGCTCAGGTCATGATCTTGCGATTGGTGAGTTCGAGCCTGTGTCAGGCTCTGTGCTGACAGCTCAGAGCCTGGATCCTGCTTTGGATTCTGTGTCTCCCTCTCTCTCTCTTCCCCTCCCCCACTCGCATTCTCTCTCTCTCTCTAAAATAAAAATTAGGGGCACCTGGGTTGTTCAGTCCGTTAAGCACCCAACTTTGGCTCAAGTCATGATCTCACAGCTTGTCAGTTTGAGCCCCCCATTGGGCTCTGTGCTGACAGTTCAGAGCCTGGAGCCTGCTTCAGATTCTGTGTCTCCCTCTCTCTCTGCCCCTTCCCCACTCAAGCTCTGTCTCTCTCTCTCCTTCAAAAATAAATAAACGTTAAAAAAAAATTTTAATAAACGTCAAAAAAAATTTTTAAGAGTTAAAACATGTATACTATACAGATAGTCTCAGTGACCCCTTACTCTCTCAAGGCCATGACCTTGAAATAGCTCCTACTGTGGGAACAGTGGGCAGAAGATACATTCCAAGGGCAGGGGAGGGACTGAGGAGCCTCTGGTTGCCTGGGTCCAACCCTTGGGTCAACTAACAGTCACGTCCTCTGAATGACCTCCTTCAACAACTGGGCAGGTAATAAGAATGAAAAAGAGAGTCCATATTCTCAAGGTTACTTAAGGTTCCATGAGGCTAAATACTAAGTGATAAGTACAAGGCTTTTCCTAAGCGATTTGGGTGGGGAAGAGGAGTCAGAGGCTTTTCTCGAAGAGTGATACTAAATGGGTATCTGAGGAATAAAGTTTTCACCCATTGATCACTAGATAAAAACCCATGAACTTTGACCTGCATAAAGGTATACCCATGCAAAAGTGTCAGTGTAGAAACAGTGTTATGCTAACCTTGACAAGAAAAAAGAAAAGAAACACACACACACACACACACACACACACACACACACACACACACACACTGCATTTCCAAATTTAGTCAACTAGGGACATTGAGTCAGGTCACTTAAAACAGGCACAAAGTTTAATCATTCCAAGGAGTTGAGTATTGTGCCTCTTATCTCCTAATCTAAAATTAAATTTCCCATTTAGCTTTGACATAAAGACTATTTATAGACATTTAAAAAAAAATAAGAAAACTAAAAAGCTTAAACCCTGGGCGGATTTCATAAACCAAAATGAGAAGAAAGCGACATCTAATGGTTCAAAACATCTCTAGTTGCTCTTCAAAACTCAAGGGACTAGAAAAGACAGACTTTGACATAAACCATCAGACAAAGACAGCCTCAAAAGTCATCCTAAAAAGTCAAAAATGTCATCCAACCATCTGGGAAACAAGCAAATGCATTCAATCTAATGTCGTGCTGAGCTGTGGAAAGTTTAACCAAAAGGCATTCCAAAGATTAACCAAAAACAGTTTAAATTGCTTTTCGACTCTTCGTAGGATTTTTCCTCTTCTGAAAAAATATTAACACTCTGCAGTGCAAACATGTACCAGACCCTCCTCTAAGTGTCTCATATATATGTATCAAGTCATTTAAAGATTGTTTTTACACAATCCACATTTAGGCAAATGAATAAACCATAAATTCTGCCAGAACTCTTAAGGTCAAAATAGGAATAAATTAATGTTGTGCAAAGACAACAATATTAAATGGATGTAATTACTTCTTAGAACAGAACCACAAAGGAACTTGAGACGTCAAAGTTTATATTTTGGTCCTCTGGAGTTGTTGAAAAATCTATCCCATGAGAGGAAATGCAGCATTTTTACTTATTTCTTAATTCTTTCTATACTGCTCTTTGCTTTCTTATCTTGCTGATCTGCGGAAAGTATTTTTTCCCTAACTTCCTTATTCAATGTTACCAGTACTTACAGGCTTATAAAGTATAATCCCAAATAGTTTATCTTTCTAACCACTGAGAAAGAGTCACCAGGTGAACAGTGGTGCCTGGCTTAAGCTTGGTAGGTCAAAAGGCCATGCCAACACCAAGAAGGGATATGTGAGTCACAATATATATTTCTTCTTTAGAAAAATGTCTTCATATAAAAATTAGATTATAAGTATTGTTCTGTTGCCTACTGAGGGAAGTTCTGGGGTTTTTTGTGTGTTTGTTTTTGTTTTTGGTTTTGTTTTGAGAGAGAGAGAAAGAGAAAGCATGCGCAGGCACGGCGGAAGAGGGAGAGAGAGAATCTTAAGCAGGCTCCACACCCAGTGCAGAACCTGACGCAGGGCTTGATCTCATGACCCTGGGATCATGACCTGAGCCAAAATCAAGAGTCAGACATTCAACCAACTAAGCAACCCAGGTGCCCATGAGGGAAGATTTTTTAAATATTGTGTGTTGGGACGTCAGGGTGTTGGTGGCTCAGTCAGTGAAGCATCCAACTTCAGCTCAGGTCATGATCTCACATGTCGGCTTCCTGTGCTGACAGTTCAGAGCCTGGAGCCTGCTTCGATTCAGTGCCTCCTTCCTTCTCTCTCTCTGCTCCTCCCCTACGTATGTTCTTTCTCTCTCAAAAAACAAACATTTTTTAAAAAACATTGTGTGTTGGGGCGCCTGGGTGGCGCAGTCGGTTAAGCGTCCGACTTCAGCCAGGTCACGATCTCGCGGTCCGTGAGTTCGAGCCCCGCGTCGGGCTCTGGGCTGATGGCTCAGAGCCTGGAGCCTGTTTCCGATTCTGTGTCTCCCTCTCTCTCTCTGCCCCTCCCCCGTTCATGCTCTGTCTCTCTCTGTCCCAAAAATAAATAAACGTTGAAAAAAAAAAATTAAAAAAAAAAAAACATTGTGTGTTAATCACCTTAACTAGGTAAATATCAACCAATAAATATACACTCCTCCTAAATCCAAATATCTTTTTATTTCTCATTAAATGGTAGAAATCATACTTGTTCTCACCTATAGTTTTATCAGTCAGTGAATTACGTGGTCTCTCTCCTATACATAAATTCAGCCTGAGAGACAGCCTCAGGATGTAACCCCATTACAGGACATATTTGGCAATAACCGTTCCTTTACAACTAATAAAAAAGACTTTAATTTATCTCCTAAGGACTCATAATTTGTTCTAAAGCATCTTTTGTTGTTAAATACACCATCCTCATGCTTGAAGAGTGGGCAGGTAGAAGTGAGGTTGACTGGTCTCCTGATTTTGGAATGCATCTTTGCTACACGTGGAAGCTTTTTTTCTTTTGTAGTGGTCAGAACAGAAAAGCATTGATTATATGACTTTACCAAAAATTCACAAAAGCATAGATTACATACCTTTACCAACATGCACTTCTTTGCTTACATTTTTCCAATCAAGAAAGGATTCTTTTAGGTACCAAAATTCTGCATGCCCAACTGTCTCTCCTTAAAAACTGAATATATTATGCATAGAGTATTTTGCACAGAATACATGAAAATTATCCATTAACCAAGCTGGTAACCCTCAGTTCCTTCCAAACCTCTTAAAGGAGTTGGTGATTTCATAGATCTCAGAACAAAAGGAGGACACATTTTAGACATCCAGTTCAGAAGAGGCAAGGAGAATTCAATCAGTCCCCTGCTGAATGGATAAAGCTCTGATCTATATTATTTATTAGTGACTTCTAAGAGCATGAACAGTAATATTTTTTCATTATTTCTCTCAAAGAAGAAGAATTGGAAAAGAAAACAAATCTATAGATTTTCTTACTACACCAATGAAGAGGAAGAAATGTTTAAGTGAAGCCTCTGGCTCTGGGAAAAATGACATGTTCCTGGCAAAAATTTCAGTGATGAACCCCCCAAAAATTCCCCTTCCCCAGAATCCCCAAACTTCTTCCCAATCCAGACCCTGAATATGCATCATTCAAGTTCTTCCCCAACAAGGTCCTTTTCAACCTTGCTCAGGGAGCTCCATTTCCTGGTCTTCACTCCCAGCACTGTCCCAGGACCTAGAAGACTGCCTTGCTTTTTTAACTGTTTAAACATTTAACTATAAATGCTTTTTTAACTGTTTCTTGTTAACTTGCTTTTTTAACTGTTTCTTGAGCTAATTATAAGCACAGTTGCACACTTCTTCCCAAATTCTTTCACAAGCCAATCTCTCTGGCCACCGCCAGCCTGTAAAGCAGTCACTTTAATTTCACAGTTATATTTCTGGAGGCACGGAGAAAAGCAGCACGGGTGAACCAAACTAACAACTGAGCCAGGTCTTGCATCAGAGAAAAGGGGAACCAGAGAGACTGACAAAATTTCCCCAAAGACACCACATAGTGAGGTCTAAAGAGGCTTAAACACATTTGGTGGCTTAACAAAAACAAGTGCATTACCTTGCAGTTCTGGAGATCAGAAGTTCAAACGGAATCCCACTGGACTAAAATCTAGGTGCTGGCAGGGCTGCATTCCTTTTGGAGAAGAATCCATGTCCCTGACTTTTCCAGTTTCTAAGAACCATCAGCATTCCTTGGTTTATGGCCCCTTTCTTCCATCCTCAAGACTAAGATGACTAAGTTGAGTCTCTCTCACAGAGAATCAAACTGACCTGCTTTTCTGCTCCCCTCTTGCACTTTAAAAAAAAATGTTTATGTTTATTTATTGTTGAGAGAGAGAGAGAGAGAGAGTTGGGGAGGGACAGATAGAAAGGGAGACACAGAATGTGAAGCAGGCTCCTGGCTCCGAGCTGTCCGCACAGAGCCCAAAGCAGGGCTTTGAACTCACAAACTGTGAGATCATCACCTGAGCCAAAGTCGGATGCTTAACTGCCTGATCCACCCAGGTGCTCCCTTCTCGCACTTTACGTGATCATTCTGATTACAATGCACCCACCTGGATAAACTCCTTACTTTCAGACCCTGTAGCTGATTAGCCTTCCTAATTCTATCTACAACATTAATTCCCCTTTGCCCTATAAAGTAGCATATTCGAAGGTTCCTGGGATGAAGGCATTGACATCTCTGGAGGGGCCACAGTTCTGCCTACCACACAAAACTACAAGAAAACCTGTTCTTTGTTCCAGAAGGAGATAAGATCTCCATCTTCCAAGGCTGTTGGTTAGCTATACAGACATCTTTGAAAAGACAGTCCAGAACAAAGAGCAGTCAGCGATTTCCTTTGCGAGAATTGCAGAAATGTGAGAAACTCATGAAAAATTGTCCTCCAAGACTCACCGCCACCTGCTACCCTTGTATATTTGCAGAGAAAACCAAGTAAAGATTTTGAATTGTTTTTAATTATATATTTTCTCTAACACTATTTTACAGATGTGAAAACCAAAGCCTCTGACGACCCAGCAAGTTACTGTTTTTGTTTTGTTTTTTTCTTAATATGTCACTGACACAAACTGGATCACAAGACTGTATTCGTTTATATGGGTTCAAATGGCTAGATAATTCTACATATGTGTTGAAAGAGAAATTATAACTAGATCTTTTCAGCAGAATTTTCCTGGTTTAATCAAGGACTAAGTATATAATCAATCTTCATCAACTTGAAGAGATCAATGAACACTTATAGAAAATAAAGCAGTTTACATAACTCCACAAAGTTGGTTTGGTGGCTAGATTTGGGGGGAAGGTTTTTGATATTTCATGCCAGTGCTCAAGAATTTTCTATGTTAGGAAGTTCTTCATACTTAACCTTAAATCTTGCTATTTGCAGCTTTAACCCATCTCCTCTTAAACTGTCCTCAGGGATCTCTCTTTCACATGATCCTCTGTGCCTTCCAGAAGGAACAAAAATAAAAAAAATCTCATGAAACTCCTCCTTAATAAATTATACTGAAAGAAATGTGCCGTGTTCCTACAAGCAAATCTATAAAGAAGACTCTTTGGTAAATGTTGGTTTTCCAGTGAAGATGAGTTCGATCAATGCTAAGTTATTCTCACTGAAGTAAAATGAAAGGTGCTGATCACCTCTGAAGAAATATTTACATTTTTTTAATTTATATAATAGAAACTTAAAGTAGAAGTTCCAGCAGACAGACCAAGATACCAAATGAAAAAAGCAGTATGGCACCACCTGCAAAATTTAAAAAACCTGTTACATGACTCTTGAAATTCTTTATGAACATTAAGATTATAAAAAGTCAGACAAAGGGGGGCCTGGCTGGCTCAGTTGCTGGAGCCTGCAACTCTTGATCTCAGGGTTATAGGTTCAAGCTCAGTGTTGGGCCTAGAGCTTACTTTAAAAAAAAAAAAAAAGTCATACAGTTAGGTACTGGTGAGATTTTGTGAAGAACATTCCTATGGAGGTAGCTGTTGCTCCTCTGTGAATCCCCATCTTCAGTGTCCCACTGGGCTTGCAGGGGAAGGCTGACCCTCTTTCGTGGCAAGAAAGAGCTTCAAGAAGACTACTCTCAGAGTAAACAATCCTAACTGATTTGGCAGCAGGGCAAAGAAGACTTTGCTGCTGTGTTGGAATCAGTATTCATTTCCAGAATCTAAGCAAAGAATATTTCCATATGTGAGCCTAGAGCCACCATAGATAGTGTGCAAATTATGTGCTCTCAAGGGTACAACCTCTGCTGGGTGGGGAGGGGGGGATGCTGGGAGGAATGCATGTATGTGCTAGTACAGGAATGTTTCTCTTCTGGCACAGGGCAATAGAGGGTCTTGGTCTAACAAACCCAGTACACATGGTCACAATTTCATGACAGGTAGAAACAAAGTGTCTTGAGAAATGTGCACTCCTTTCTGATAAACACAAAAGCACCACGTGGGCAAGCAATGGCACTACGTGAGCTCTGGACATACATGAGAGAGAGGGACACCAACACAGGGATTCCACACAGCCACCTGCAGAGGTTCATGGGATCTCAGCAAACAGAAGCCACAGATGGACCACCAAAACAGCGAGAGTCTGAGGAGGGCATGAACAAGAACACACAACTGGAACAAGGGAACTACAGATGAGGAACCCCCAATCATGAGGCAACGTGCATGTCCACAAAACAAAAGAAAGCATCGCAGGCGAGAAAGAGTTCATTTCGAATATTGGCAAATCCCTTTCTATAAGATGTCAGTCACGAACCTCCTTGCCCCCTTCCCCCATCTCTCTTCCCTCCCTCCTGTTTCAACCTCCAGAGTCAGGAACATTGGTTGGCAAGATGGAGAGAGCGAAGGAAGCGCGTACGTCATGTGCTATCGCAGACTGACTGGGAAGACCTGGGGGAATGCTGGTCCTCAAACTCTCCTCACACAGCTTCAGACCTCCTACGCTTCCATGACTTCAGCAGTCCCCAAGTCTATTTCACACAGAAATCACAAGTTACATTGTTCCTTCAACCTCTAAAACTTGGTAAATTCTGACATTTTTTATAGTTTTGATCTTTGCTAGCACTTAGAAAAATCACGCACTAGAACAAATTAAAACCTCAGAAGGAAATGTGAGAGGCAATTAAGCCTAAAGGAGCAAAGAAGACCAAAAAGTAAATAGGAATAAAGCAGGATACTAGAAGCAGATTGAAGCAAAGGAGCCAGATTTCCAAGGAGGACGAGAAAGTACTTTTTAATTTAACAGAGACCTCGTGAAAGCAAGGTGACTGACAGGCAGACACCCCTGAGGTGCCTTATCTAGCACCCCTGAGGTGCCTTTCTGGAATGTGTAGAACAAAAGATCAAGCTGTCAAGTTACAAAGCTAGGAAGCCAAGGACATTGCTGGGACAGATGTGAAAAAGAAGACAGATCAGCAAGACAGACCCAGGATGGACACTGAATCCAAAGATCAGAGTGAAGCCATGGACCTAAATTAACATAAGCCAGTAATAAGAGCAGAGGCCAGAGGTCTGACAAATCTGCCAAGTCCAAACCAGGTCAGCCACCAAGATACTTGAGAGAAACAGGCCACTTTAAAACCCAGACAGACAGGGGCACCTGGGTGGCTCAGTTGGTTAAGCGACTGACTTCGGCTCAGGTCATGATCTCGAAGTTTGTGAGTTCGAGCCCCACATTGGGCTCTGTGTTGACAGCTCAGAGCCTGGAGCCTACTTTGGATTCTGTGTCTCCCCTTCTCTCTACCCCTCCCCTGCTCACACTCTGTGTCTCTCTGTCTCTCAATGATAAATAAACGTTAAAAAAAGTTTTTTTAATAATAAATAAGTAAATAAATAAGTAAGAAATAAAAACCAGACAGACAGACAGCAGTCTTCCAAGGGAGGTACTCTTGCCCTGTGTGAAGATATTAGAATGGGTGCGTGGTCACAGACAGTTGTAAAGGAATTGATTTGCAGATCCTCTATTCTTACAGGTACTTTTGCTATAACTGGTCTGAGAGTACACTCTTCTCAAAGTCACTTTTCTCCCTATTTACAAAAGAAAAGTCTACCTCTCACCCATCTCAAACCTTAAAATGGTCCAGAACCAAAAAGAATTTGGTAATTCCTTTTTTAAAAGCCTCAGAAACAGTTTCACATACATACTCTTCTATCAGTCTAACTAAAAGATGCATTTCCCATCTATTTTCACTTTTTCAAAAAATAACAATCAAAGGGGTACCTGGGTGGCTCAGTTGGTTAAGCATCCAATTTCAGCTCAGGTCCTGATCTCGCAGTCCATGAGTTCAAGCACCACATTGGGCTCTGTGCTGACAGCCCGAAGCCTGGACCCTGCTTCGGATTCTGTGTCTCCCTCTCTCTCTCTGCCCCTCTTGCTTGCACTCTGTCTCTCTCTCTTCTCAAAAATAAACAAACATTAAAAAAATTAAATAAAAATAACAATCAAATATTTTAATACATCTATACAATTTTGAGCAACTGTAGACCATTAATAATCATAGTGAAAATTCAATGCTACAGAAATATTTTAACATAATAAACCTTACGGTCACAGAAAAACACATGCAATTTTTAACTTCGATTTTCAAGTTTTTTGTTGCTATTGCCGTTAAGTTTACCAAAGTGAATGTATCGGTGAGGGTTCTTAAGAGGGTTCCTGGACCAACAGGAGATAGAACAAAGAACTGGCTAGTGGCAGAGGTTGGCCAGTTTGAAATCTCTTTAGGGGTCATAGGAGCAAAATTTCAAAACCGGCTCTTGGGCAACAAAGGGTAGTCGTTTAAATTAAGGCCTCAGATTATACTGTACATACCTATTAGCTGTGTGAACTGAGGACAATTACTTAAATGGAGTTCCCTGGTCTGGGGGTTGTTGCTCTTGTTTTAAGATGTCATATTAAGCACCTATATCACCTAATTTAGGACAAGATTGAGATATTATTCACAAACCACTTAGCATAGTTCCTGACACACAGTAACTCTTCAACATTATTATTATTATTACACAGCAGGTATCATTTGCAAACTGTAACCCAAGACCTATAATGCAGAAGAAACTCCCAAAATCTGTCTTATCCTGCCAGACTCCTCACCTTTCTCTAATCCTCCTTTCAGGTCATTCCCCGGGCTTCTGTGGGTAGGCACGAAAACACTCACCCTTAATTCAAACCTCAGCTCATAATGGACAGCATTTCCAATTATCCTCTAGAAAGTGCCCTAGCACTGGAACTCTTACATCCCTTAAGCACACATTAGACATTAGTTCTCTCTCTTCTGGACACACATCCCAGCCAAGCTTCTTCCTAATGGTTGCTCCAGTTCCTTAAAAGAGCTCTAATGATGGGTGCCTGGATAGCTCAGTCGGGTTAAGCTTCTGACTTCAGCTCAGGTCACAATTTCACCATTTGTCAGTTCAAGCCCCGTATCTGTCAGTACAGAGCCTGCTTCACATCCTCTGTCTCCCTCTCTCTCTCTGTCCCGCCCCTACTCATGCTCTCTTTCTCAAAAATAAATAAACATTAAAAAAAATCTCTAATGAGCCTGGATCCCAAAGTTCCTTTGCTGATCTACTCAAATTGTGAGATAGCTTTCACAGTTTAAAAACATTTTCATCCGGCTCAGATGATCTTGTCTGGGTAGAGGACCCACGAATGCTTTCAAATGCTTTCAGGTAGCATGGGATAAATAATCACTCTGTTTAGACCATAATCTTTGCAGACCAGGCATGCTTACTTTGTTGATTCCTTTGCAGGACTTTTCTGACCTTTAGCACATGTGTTGTTCTTTTCCAAACTCTCCTGCTTCTTAACCAAAATGCAGTCCTCTGAAATTTCTGAAGTTGCTTCTCCTCCACAAACCAAATTATCCCTCTTTCACCTTCTACCTGTAAAAGTCAGAGATTATTCAACTATCCAACTATTATCCACAATTTGCCTACTCATCCTAATGGTCACTTTTAATAATATTAAATTATTTCTCCAAATGTAAGCCTTTGCATTTTGTCAAGTCTGAGCCTAAGAAACAGGCCCCTTCAAAGAGGGAAAACACAAAATATCATATGACTCTTTCAACATAATTTTTATTTGATCAAAGATTTCCTTCCATTTCATCTTCACAAGGCATGCATTTTCCAGCTCAACCTTGCTTATTCCCCCATTTAAATTTAAAAAATCCTTTTTTAAAAAAATCATTTAAGTAATAATGGACTTTGAAGACACTTCAGAGAAGAGAACAAAGAAGAAAAAATACCATATTTCCATCACCCAAAGACAACCAGTGCCGACATTTTGGGATCTTTTCTCTCAGCCAAAAAAAAAAAGAAAAAAAGTCCTCCTTTCCCACTACACACACACACACACACACTTGTATTTTAAAGGAGGGGAGGAAAAAAACAGATATGAATTGATTTTATGACTTTCAATCTTTTGCAGACATTTGTGCTAATTCCCCAACAACTTTCACCAGATAGAACAATACGTTTTCTGAGCAGGCGGAGCTGGTCTTAGCTGCCCCCACTGCGGACAAAATTTCCAATCTCGGCTCTCGGTTTTGCAAAGACAGGCTTCCTACCGCTTCTGTCCTTTAGATGGCAGCATAATCTCTAACACTTCACTGCCTTTTCCCAAATCCCACAGTTCTCTCAATCCAAAGGAATTTTAAGGTTGCATTATCTGAGGGAGTGCTGAGGAGAAGCTGAAAGGGGAGAGAAGAGTCACTGAGGATGAACGTATGGAAAATGGAGAAGCCAGAAGTCCGCAGAATGTCCTATTTCCAGCTACCACATCTCTGCCAAAGACAGCACACGTGTGGGTTGTCATCCACACAGCCTAGTCCATCACCTGCAAGATTCTGCACAAGAAAACGTGTCAGTTATTCATTCGTTCCTTCAAGCACACTTACAGACTCCCTGCTGTGTGGCAGAAAAGTATGATGGTGGCCAGGACTGGATAGGAGCGCCGTCTCCTAGCAGGGTAGCTGACAGCAGACAGTGGGACCAGGGCAGACAAAACATCTTTCTATATCATGGATTCTGCCCTCACTGATCTTATATTCTAGTGTAGGAGATAGATGAGTAAAAAGTAAACAAGCATACAATATAAATTTGTAGTGATAAGGACTATGAAGAAAAATAAGACAGGGCAAAGGAGTCAGAAAGGGTATAGGGAGTGGCCACTTCACACAGTCTCTTTGAGGAAGGTTTCTCTCAGGAAGTGATATTTGAGCAGAGTCCTGATGAAGCAAGCAAGGGAGTGAGTTACCCAGATACCTGGGGGAAAGGAAGGCTAAAGCCCTATCACACAGTCTTGGCTTGTTCGAGGAAAACGTGAAAGAAGCCAGCGTGACTGGAATAGGGTAAGCAAACCAAGGAGCAAGCAGAGAGGCTGAATAAGATCACCTAGGAGCAAATGCAGATAAACACCCAGGGCCTAGGCCCTGGGCCATGCCAACACAGGAAGAAAACCACAGCAGTGAGGTGTTCCAAAAGTTAGTGTTTCAGTAAGAAGGAAGTGGTGAACTTTATCGAAACCTTCTGAGGGTTCAAGTAAATAAGTGTCAAGAACCGGCCGTCAGGTTGAGCAAGAGAAGAGTCACTGCTAATGCTGGCAAGGGCACCCTTGGCACAACGCAGGGAAAGGCTGATTAGAACAAAAAAGAGAACACGGGGGAAGACACTGAGCACAGACGGCCTGCTGAGCGTTGCTGCAAAGAGAAGCAGAAAAATGAGGCAGAAACTAGAGGGAAATGGGATTCTAGGAAGAGCTCAAGGACAGGTACTTCGGCACATTTAGGTGCTGACAGAAGTAACCCAGGAGGAAGAAGGAAACGGTGGTATGGGAGAAAGGGGGAGAACAGCTGCAGGAGCAGAAGCAAGTGAGCAGGCAAGCCATTGCACAAGTGAAGAAAAGGCCCTCAGAGAGAAGCAGGGACAGCCCCTCCAGAAAGAGACGAGACGCCCAGTAGACAGACCAGAGGCTGGGCCCCGCCTGGATGTGGTGTGGAGAGATGAGGCTCCCTTCAGACCGTTTCCATTTTCTCAGTGAAACAAGGAGCAAACTCATCTGTCCAGAGGGAGGAGATGCGGGCCGTGTTGAAGGTTTGGTGCGAAAGGAGAAAGTGTAGAACGCTCCTCTTTGGAATGGGGAAGGTGAATTCTTTAGGGATAATACAACAGGATTTCTGGAAAGTTCCAAGGCTTCCTTGAAGTTTGAAGTCACAAATTGAAAAATGGTACCTGTCAGCACATGCTTGGATTTTTTTCTCCTCCAACCACTTCCTAGAGAGCACAATGGAGTGGGAAGTGCTCCTGGTTCTCCCCAGGCCTCTTATCACTCCTCTGGCTCCTTCACTGTGTCAACTTTCTCTCTTCTCCCCAGTAGCAAAAGGGCCAAAATGTAGTGTTTAATGGCTCTTTCTCTGCCACTCTCTTTATATCTCTGCACTTCCTTCTATACTATCTCATTCACTCCTTGACTCCAGCCACCTTCTCCCAAATCGAGAGCCCAGTGTCTACCTTGTGTCCAAACCTAAATGTTTGTCTTCTGTGCATCTCCATCTGGATCATCCTCTTCATATGATGTTCTGCCTGCTTCACTTACCGTCATCCATGCAATCTCCAAGGAAAGAGACCTTAGAATTACCTTCAATGCCTTGCTTAGTTTCCTTTGTTCCTCTGTATCTAAGAAGTTGCCAAGAATTTCTATTAACTCTACTCCCACACTGTTGTTCACATTTAACTTTAGAATGACTACCCTCATTTATGCTCTTGTTTCTCCTTAAATCTACCACTTCCAACAGTTAGCTTTTATTTTCTTTAAGAAGGGTCTGATATTAGTCTCTGCTCCAAAACTTTAACTTGAGAGCCAAGAGTACCTCCTGGTCTCCTCTCCCCTGCCAATCACCTTGGAGGGCTCATGTCCCAAATGGCATAGCTACAAGGTAAAGAAAGATCATCTGACCCATATCAGACTTCATGTGAGTGAGAAGTAAACACACTTTGTTATGCCTCTAGGATTTGGGATTCACCTAATGAAGCAGCTAATATGAATTATCTCAATATTCTACCTTTGTTTACATGCTCAATTCCTCTTTTCTCTTCCCATCCATGATTTCTGGCTATTGACATCTTCTCATCCTTAAAGATAGTATTTCCCACACTTGGTAGGTAGATTGCCTGCTCCATGATGAAACTGTACTTAAGTCAAGGAGAAGAGAAAAATGACAATGTGATGAGATTCCATAAAAGCACATATGGTGAATTTATCCTTGGACAGGGATGAATCCTTTCATCTTTAAGTACCTTCTTTCTTTCATAAAATTATGGTTACATTAGATGAGAGAAGCCCCCCCCCTCCATTATTTACCAAAATAAAGTATGGCATCTGTATTTTGCTTCCAGTGGTGTTTTCTAGATGTTATCACTTTATATTATTCCCAAGTCTGGCAACCATTGGTTTAAAGCATAACTCAACTGGCACGTTGGCCAGGAAGCCTTCCATTTTCTGCCCAGATCCAAAGTGACGTCTGATGTTGTTTATGTTGCATTGAGCCCTTGGCCTTTGAGTACATTTCTCTCTCCTCCTGGAGACAAAATTCCTTCAGGAAAATGGTCCTTTCTTATTATCCATACCAATAAGCTCAGAAAAAATATATTCTTATACAAATGAGAAAACCGAGATCTAGAGAAATTAAACTACTCAAAAATTATAATCTCTGACATTTACTGAGCACTTACTATGTGCCCAACATTCTTCTAAGCATTTCAAATACTCATTTTGCCCTTACAAAAAGCCTATAAGGTGGGCTACCATCATCATATCCACTTTGCAAAAAGATCCTGCAAAGTGCCCAAGGTCACACAGGAAGGAAATAGTCACTCTAAAGTAAGAATCCTAGGGGCCTGGATCCAGATCCCATAAAGTTAACACCACACTACAGGTGAAAAGGGACGTGACTTTTGAAAATACAAACAAGTGTCCTAGTTCTTGGCTGGCATTCTTTCTTAGAAGGCTATGATTGCAAAATCATCTCTTCTTTAACATATTTTTCAAAGTATTTATAATTGCAAGTAAATTTATCAAGAGAGCCAATCCCTTTTACAACATCCAATCATTATTTCAGTATAATTTTCTCAGAATTCCCATCCCACATTCTAATTGTCTATACACATCTGCTTAACTGTAAGGTCGTGCTATTTCTGTGTGAATTTCTTGTCCACCTGTCCCCCAGAAAGAAAGAAAGTAAATTAAATTAAGTCATTGAACATTGTTCAGGCAACTGTGACAGAAACTCAATAAGGTAGGAAATGAGCCAATAACATCAAGCATCCTTTCATTAAGATTTTCAATACCCATTTGGTCTGTCTTAAATAAAGCTGGCTTCATCTACCCCAGATTTTAAACGCAGTGGGTACGCCTATAGGTTGAACCCTTTGGATGGCAGGTATGCCATTTCATATGTTGAAAATCCAAAGAGAATTCTGGACTTCAAACACTAGGAAAATATCCATGGTACCAAAAAATCATGGACAGAGTGGCTGTCCTGTCTAAGAGGCCCATGTGATTTTATTTCAAGGGGGTTTCATATCTTATTTGGCTGAGAAACTGCTCTTAGAAATCGCAGAAAAATTTTACCATTGGATGGCCCTAATAGGACATTTTCCTAAATAATGATCACAATGCTAGTATCAAAAACATATTTTAGAAGAAAAGAATAAACAAATGTTTACAGAAGTCCAAATTTACCTAAATGCACACATCTTCTAAATGTCAATGTGGTAAATATCCCTATTCCCCCATATCAGTAACAATCCTAAGATGAAAGGCTCTTTTCAGAGCAGAAAGTACCCCCTACACTCTGCCAGCAGACTTCTGCCAAAAAAACATACTCCAAGCTCTCCTTCCAAGGACTCATTTTGTAGCACCAATGACTCACCTGAGGGATAACAGGAGATGCCTCAGATATCTCCTATTCTCCATCCAGGAGTACAACCCTGACCACTGAGCCCGTAACCTTAACAGTAAGGTAGGTCTCTCTTGAGAACTTTTAGCTCTGTTCATTTATCAGCTGCCCCTGAATGCCAGAGACTCACATGGAAGTTGGAACCTAGTGTCTCCTCCCACAGGACACATCACTTCTCCTCTGAAAAACTCCCCTTGCCCCTAACTACACACGATCCAAACTATTCATAATGTGCAGAGTGGATAAAACAACTCATCACAACACAAGCAGCCTTTCTGCCTCTCAATGAGATTGTTGAACATCTCATAAGAAATATGTTCTTATACTGCCTAGGGAGTTAGGGCAGGCCATCACATATTTTTACAGAAAGAGAAAATATATTGCCATAACGTGATATTCCACTAATACATATAAGTGTCGTTAATTTTTAAGAAGTCTTTTTATTTTGTTTAAAGTCACAACTTACGTTGACACTAACCTAGCATGTAAATAAATAAAGCAATAATTTCTGGAAATTTACGGAGAAACTCCTAGAAATACACACATACAGTATCCCACACACACAGTAAATATAACTATTTACTAAAAATAGATAAATCATCAATTTTCAAGTCATCAGAAAATATTTTAAAAATTCAACTATATAGTTTGAGATTTTTCATATGCTCATGAGATACTTCTGTAATTTAAAAAGTACCATAAATATATATATATATATATATATATATATATATATGTATTTATTGTACAGTAAGTCTGGCCTCAATTCCTAAGACCATGAGATCATGATCTGAGCTGAAATCAAGAGTCAGCTTAATCGACCGAACCACCCAGGCACCCCCAGGTGACAGTTTTTAATTATAACTTCAGAAGAGGGTCTTTCTGTGTGCTTTTGAGGTTAGCGCCTACATTTCTAATGTAAACTTTTTAATACCAACATTAGTTACTATTTGCATACAAGTATTACTATGCCTAGCCATAGACCTTGCCAGAGTTTAATTATTTCTGCTAAATTCGTTTGGTTTCCACAGAAATCTCAAACAGCTGACCCTTTAGAAAAGTTTGTGGGAGACACATTATTGCAGACCTTCAGGTGCATCCAGGGGGAGCCTAAAATATAAAAATCAAACCCTGTGGTACGTTCTATTACAAACTTACAAGCTCTTTAAAGTGTGTGTTTAAAAGACAATGAATCCCCCTGAGTAACTTCATACTAACTCAAACCATTTCTCCCAAATGACATTTAAGATAAAAAAAAAAAAAAAAAATGCGTACTTGCCTCTTACTCTAATTTCCCTAAAGCATGTTCTTCTAAGAGCCAAGAAACTCATTTAGGTTGTTAATTAAATCGGTCCCCCAAAGATGAAACAAAGAACATGAAGTTACAATTCTAAATATACTCCTGACGTAATTGCCTAACACCTGCACTATTTTAACATTTGTGAAAGACATATCTACATAGACTCAACTAAAAATACAAAAGACTACCGTATTCTTACTCTGAACAAGCCTCCAGAATTAAACCTAAGACCCTTAGAGGAAACAGGACACACCAAAAAAAGGGAAGAAAACTATATGATTTAAGAGTCAAATAAAATTATTCCATAGGACTTAAAAATTCAGACATATTCAAGAGGCTAAGAGATTATTTCCTATAAAGGGAAACATATGTTACATACAAATCTTTTCATTAAACCCCAAAGTCTCATCTATTTTCTGGTTATAAATATTCCAAATAGGGAAAGAAAGCTTAAAGCCAATAAAGTTGAAATTCAGTGTATGTGCATACAGACACCACGCATAATTTCCTGGGTGTATAACTTTTAAGCCGCCTGTAAAATGCCTTTTGTGAGTTTTGCTCTGTTTTACTTTTTTTAAGTGTTAAGTGATACTGAGTTTCAGAGCAACAGTTTCATGCCTGGGTTTATACTCTAACAGGATTTCTTATTTTCTGTGGCCACACATGGTTAGAGGAAATTAAATTTGGCCCTAAGAGTCCACACATGAAGCACTAGGTGCTCTATTTGCCTCTCAAATAAACTGTACCACCAAAACTTTAATCATCTCTTGATTCCTCTGTCTCAGGAGACTGGGTCCCTTAATACATTATGTATGTGGTAGAGGGAAAAGGCTCACAGGGTTTGAAATCAAGCAGCTCCACCATTTAGCAACAGCTCCATGATTTAAGGCTCCTAATGATAGCAAATGATACCTCATCTGCATTAAAGGGGAGTAAAGATTTCTTCCCCGTTTACCCTACAGGTCTGTTACAGAAGAAGATATGAGAAAATGAATGTTCAACACTCAACGAGCACAGGACCTCTGTTAGGCACTGGGGAAGCAGTGATGAGTAAGACATGGCCCTACCTTCTAAGTTTGTAAAGAGTTTCCCAAACTACAAAGAGCATTACACATGAAAGGCATCATCATGGGCCATTTGCCTCCAGGACAAGGGAAATGCCCCTGCCTTCACAACAATCCGAATTTGGGGGCGCCTGGGTGGCACAGTCGGTTGGGCGTCCGACTTCAGCCAGGTCACGATCTCGCGGTCCGTGGGTTCGAGCCCCGCGTCGGGCTCTGGGCTGATGGCTCAGAGCCTGGAGCCTGTTTCCGACTCTGTGTCTCCCTCTCTCTCTGCCCCTCCCCC
>NW_024412407.1:28890431-28978485 GCF_014898765.1 Herpailurus yagouaroundi
ACGTTGAAAAAAAATTAAAAAAAAAAAATAAAACCTCTACTCAGGTGTGGTGTATGTTAAAAAAAAAAAAACAAAAAAAACAAAAAAAAAAAACAAACAATCCGAATTTGACTCACACTTTGGATCACTTGCTCTGAAAGGCTTTTCTCCAGAACTCCCGGGGCTCACTGCCTCATCCCCACCCTACCAGTCTCCTCATCCCCACCCCCAGCCCCACCCTATCAGGTCTCCACTTGGACAAGCCCCTTCTCAGCAAAGCCATCCCTGACACTCAATTATTTTGTTAATTTTGAATTTACTAATTTTATATAAGTTCTTGACATAAGCTTAATACTTTATTCATTTTTTAAATTTTTTTTAATGTTTATTTATTTGAGAGAGAGAGAGAACAAGAGCAGGGGAGGAGCAGAGAGAGGGAGACACAGAATCTGAAGCAGGCTCCAGATTCCAAGCTGTCAGCACACAGCCTAATGCGGGGCTTGAACTCACAGACCGTGAGATCATGACCTGAGCCAAAGTTGGACGCTTAACCGACTAAGCCACCCAGGTGCCCCACAAGCTTAATGATTTAAATAATTACTTTGTTAATTATTTTTGTATCTGTAGGTTTAGGGTTTCGGGTCTATGTTTTCAATGAGATTATTTTTTTTAATGTTTATTTATTCTTTGAGAGAGAAACCGAACATGAGCAAGAGAGGTGGGGGGGGGGGGGGGGCCGGGGCCGGGGGGGGGGGAGAGAATCCCAAGCAGACTCCGAGGTGTCAGCACAGAGCCCGACATGGGGCTCAAACCCATAAACCTCGAGATCATGACCGGAACTAAAGTGGGAGGCTTAACAGACTGAGCCACCCAGACGCCCCACAGGTCTATGTTTTCACAATGAAATCCTATTGTTTGAATTTAGTACATGTGTAAGATGTTGTAATTTTTATTTTTTTAACTTTTTATTCTGGATATTTTCAAATAAATAGAGAAAAGGTTAATGAACGCCTACATACTTGTCACCCTGCTTCAACACTCAATACCTATCTTCCTTGTTCCACCGAGATCTTCCTGATGCCCCATGCCCAATTCTGGATTATTTTAAAGCAAATCTCAAGTATTTTTTTCCATCATAATACCTCAGTATACTTCATCATAATATGTCTGTATACATGTCCAAATGATAAAGGCTCTTTTTTTTTTTTTCAACAAAATCTCAATTACATCATCACACCTAAACCTGACATTTTATTTAAAATTACAAATCCACCAGGGGTGCCTCGGTGGCTCAGTCAGTTAAGCATCCAACTCTTGGTTTGGGCCCAGGTCATGATCTCATGGTGTGAGAAGTCATGAGATAGAGCCCTGCGTCAGGGCTCTGTGTAGAGCCTACTTGGGCTCCTCTCTCTCCCTCTCTCTCTGACCCCTTCCCTGCTCACTCTGTCTCTCAAATAAACATTAAAAAATAAATAAAATAAAACAAAATGTCCCCCAGCACTTTCTCTTTCCCTATTTATTCTCTACTACTTTCATTGCTATCTGACTTACTATATATTTCACCTATTTATTCATTGCCTATCTCATCCACTAGAACGTAAGCACCCTGAAAGCAGGTATTTTTGTCCATTTTGTTCCCTACTATATTCCTAGTATCTAGAATTGTCCTAAACATCAAAGGCACTGAATCATTTGTTTCTGAGTAAAAGAATCCATTGAAGTCATAAGAACAGACTGGATTCATATGATGAGCTTAGGGCAAAACCCTATCCTGGCCTTAAATGTCAGCTTAGCTTTTGATTAGAGCAAGATGGCAGACTATTCAAATTTTTTCTTTCCAAGAAAACTTGAAGTCTTGTATTCCTATATAATTGCTCAAGGGTGTACTCAAGTGACAAGACGGAATTTGTTAAAGGAAACAAAAAGGGACCTAAAAATCATTACCACCTTGACAGAAAGCAATTTTACTTCTGTCCCAAAGCTCTTAGTCCTGGAAAACACTGAGGAGCAGAACCTTGTTTCTGCAACCTGAATCTGTATTTCCTATTTATTAATAGCCTAGGAACAGGCAGGCACACACTTACAGTGAAGTCTCCAGGTTCTATTCTGAATTAACATAATAATAATAGCTAACATCTGTAGACCACTTATTATGCACTAGGCACCTTCTAAGTGTTTTACCCACATTAATTCATTTTATCATCATAATGACTCTACAATGTAAGTACAATTATTACCCCATTTATAGATGAGGTTGAACGAGACATGCAGTAAGAACTCTACAGAGCAGAGCAGAACATGGTCAACATCCCCCAGCTGGGAAGTGCGAGCTCAGAACCTCAGCCCAGGAGGTCGTGGTGCAGAGCCTGCACTCTGAACCCCTGTGCTATCCCAAAATATCACACATCAGTGCCTGTCATGCTGCATTCTCCACGAGGAATCCAGTAGTGCAGCAGCTAGGAGCAAAATCCTAAGAATCAATCTGACATGGATTAGTATCTGAGCTCTGGTTATATGACCCTTAGTAAATTAACCTGAGATTCAGTTTCTTCATTTCTAAAATAGGAATTGTAACAAAACATGCCTCACATAATTAATGAAATGGTTAAATGACAGACTCTATGTAAAGTATTCGGTACAATTTCGGACATTTTGTCGATGTCAATGCTGCAGAGTGATTAAGAGCAATCTGTGGAGTCAGACTGCCTGGGTTGGAATCCCAGGAATGCCATTCACTCTGCAACCTAGGGTAAGTTATTTAACCCTCTCTGTACCTCTATTTCCTCATCTGTAAAATGAGGAAAATGCTAGTACCTACCTCACAGAGTTATGACAGTTAAGAGCATTATTCTGTATAATGGGCTTCCTACAGCACCTAACATATTATACATTCTCAATAAATGTTCACTATTGTTTAATTGTAGCTATCTGTTATTCCTCCCTCTTCCCAACATGTCTCCAAGCCAGCTTTCCATATCCCAACCCCCCAGATGTTTATTATACACTTAACAGAAAAATAAAAGTAACATTTCCTCAGAGATTCCTCAAAATAACAATTGTAAAACTTCAAAGAAAGGTGCCAGCTGATCATGTCCAAAATTTACAAATGCAAAGTCTCAGACCTGGTTTCCCGCAAGGAAGAGAGCCAGCATTAAACATGTGTCGGGCCTCTAGAGAGAGTGAAGCTATCCCATCACAGAAAGCCCTTACCCTCTAACGGGGTCAAACCAGCATCTAGAGAGTGGGGGAGGATGGAGAATAACAGAAGAACCTGACCTTGCTTCCCCTTCAGACACCACTGGCTCTCTCCCACTTGCTTCGGACGAGGCTATAGTGAAGAAAGGAGCTCATAGGAGACCCTGGCTATAGGGTGGATGAAGAAGAGTTGTACTGAATGAAGACTGATGGGGTATTTTACCCCATTAAATAAATTACACAGGCTCAGTGGGAGACAAAAAATAAATTGTGATTTGTTGACATCTTAACATATATTGCTCATGCAACATACAAGCTATTTTCAGGTAGCAGTTGCCTCCTATGTCTCAACCCCCTCCTGCTTCCAGTTTAGGAACGCCCTAGTGACACCCACCCTATCTCCACACGCTCAACCTCCCATCTCCAACTAACCCCAGCGGATCTTAGACTCACTTAGGCCCCGTCACCATAAAGCTCTAGCCAGTTGGGGTGCCTGGGTTGCTCAATTAAGTGTGTGACTTTGGCTCAGGTCATGATCTCACGGTTCGTGAGTTCGAGTCCCCATCCCCCCTACCCCGCCCCCAAACTTGGGCTCTGTGCTAACAGCTCAGAGCCTGGAGCCTGCTTCGGATTCTGTGTCTCCATCTCTCTCTGCCCCTCCCCTGCTCGCTCACTCCCTCTCTTTCCCTCTCTGTCTCAAAAATAAACATTAAAAAAAATTTTTTAAAGAAGCTCTAGCCATCCAAACCTCCCTACTGGTCCAGCACAGGTCATGTGCACACAGTCCACTGTCTTTTGTGTACATCCATCCCTCTGCTTGTGATGTCCCTCCCCCTCTTCTGCACGTGGTGAACAACAGCAATGGCATCCACCCTACTAGACACTTTCCCAATCTTCTTTAGGTACATTCACCCCTGCCTGCCAGGGACACACTGTATGTGCCCCCATTATATACTTTTTATACTGGACTGAACTGAAGGATCCATCATGACAGGATCATCTCCATCTAGGTAGGCTCATTAACTGGCACTGAAGAGACTCAGTCTGTGTTTACTGAACTCAAACAAGGCATTTTGTTTTACTCATAAAGCTTATACGGTTCTTCTCAGAATCTTGCCAGTCAATCCTCTACCTTTAAATTTTCAAAGGATATAGATCAAATATTTCCAAGTACAATATCCTGACAATTGATTTCTAGATGAAACACAAAATCTCCTAAAAATGAAGGTCTTTGTGCAAGAGACAGGTAACAGTGAAGAGTTCCAGTTCAGAAGACTATACAATCCATCTGTTTTCTCATGGCTGGGGAGGAGCTCTACCAATGAAGAGCACCTGCCAGCAAGAGTCTGACATGACGCTCCTGTCCATTTGGAAAGCAGCACATGCCTCTCCTTCCTCTCAGAGCTTTGTCCAGATGCTACAAAGCAGATTGCTTTAGATTCAGAAAATTTTCTCTGGCTTGTGCTGGGGCTCGCTGCACAGACTTCCCTTTCATCTACCTTCAGAGCATTTTCTTGTCTGGCCTTAAAAATCCCTGGAGATACTTCATAAGACTCAACAGACACAGGCAAGGTCAGCACATTCCAACCTGACTGAAGGAAGAGAACAGATGATATGCACATTTTTCAAGGCCACATGTACCTTTTCTCTGCTTAAGGGGCTACCAACAAGGAAAAGTTGGGGCTTTACTAAAAGTGGAGGCTTCCATACATCCTACTAATAGTCAACTGATTAACTCCTACTTTGAATGGAACTCAAGACGCTGCTAGCTGCATGCTATTTACACTGATTTTGTCATTGTAGGCAAAAATCATATTCCACTAAGGACGGTTGTATTGGAGAAACAAATATCATTTCTTTATTTTTTTAATTTATTTATTTTTTCAACGTTTATTTATTTATTTTTTTTTTTGGGGACAGAGAGAGACAGAGCATGAATGGGGGAGGGGCAGAGAGAGAGGGAGACACAGAATCGGAAACAGGCTCCAGGCTCTGAGCCATCAGCCCAGAGCCTGACGCGGGGCTCGAACTCACAGACCGTGAGATCGTGACCTGGCTGAAGTCGGATGCCTAACCGACTGCGCCACCCAGGCGCCCCATATCATTTCAAGGGAATATTCAATATAACTAAGCAATGTCTATATCCTTAGCATGACTTACAACATTTTTACAATTTCATTCTGGTTCTATTAATTTCATAGGAGGGAAATTCCCTCTGGTGCTGAGAGTTAAGCAACTAAATTCACTCCTTTCCCATGTCTACTATCTTATTATGCCAGTGGTATCTGATCGGGCATTGACTGCACTATAGACAGAAACTTGGGGTTGAGAGGTGACAGGAAGCCAGAAGGTGGAGGAAGGGGATTGCACAGCTACAGATATTGTTGGTTGGTTGTTTCGTGGTAAAGACTCAGTGAATCATTTCTGAATCTATGTTCTACCTGCAGATTGAACAAGATGGTGGTGAGTGATGTTAATTATTACAGAATACTAAAGCCCAGGAGATTTATTATTGTCAGATACATCAAAATACTGCCTGAATAACTATAAACATAAGCTGGAAGAAAATTAATACTACGTCATTTGCTGACCCACATACCACCCCGAAGGCCCTATGCTAGGCCTTTGGACACTGACAGTCATTTCTGAGCCCCTGATTAAGTAGGCAAACTTACCACAAGTTGCAACATGACTGAATAACATGGCCCCTTCTTCTAGTTATCAAAAACAGCAGCACTACAGTCTCCTGGTTTAATCCAGTATTCAGAGATGTTCATTTTTTCTCTGCACTTCCCATTTTTTCTCTGACTCCACAGGGTTGCAGGAAGAAGGGAGAAAATAGACTTCTGTGTTGACAAAGTTACCTGGTTTTCTACTCTAGTGAGAACACAGTTTCCACAGAGCACCCTCATGCTGGTAAAAAGGAATAAGTATGAGGGTGTTATCCAGATGGTCCATGTGAGAACAAGCAGTGACACATCACTATTTAAGGCATGCTTGTGACTCATCACACAAAGCCCTCTGTCCTTCTCCCTCCAGAAAAGTTCACCACAAATGCCCTAACTACATCTCCCATGAAAGCTCCGGCACCCAGAAGTACAAAAAGTAAACTGAACCTAGGACTCCGATTTCCTTTTTTCCCCAAAGGTACAAAGTATATCGTGAGAGTTATGAATTCAGTAGAATGGGGGTGCACATCAGCTTTGCTTCACCTCTAGAGCAAATTCTCGGCAAGGTGATTTCTATTACAAATTCCAGGGGGTAGCTAACTTCTTAAGGAGTTTTTCTGAACCTTACAAATGTAACTGCCATTTCTCTTGCTCCCAGCTACTTTCTCCCTTACTCTTAATAATCTCTCATTACCCCTGCATAACTGTGGCCACTTCAGTACATGCTACAAACTCACCATAGCACCAAGTAACACATAAACTAATCCCCATCTCCAGGGCAAAGCACCCTTCTCCCTTCGCTTAGGGAATCCCCTTCCAGAGCAGATGCCTTCCATGATGGCTGGCATAGGCAAGGACAATTGCCTTATAAGATGTTTTCAATGTTAATTGATGTGATTTTAATCATCTGTCTTAACAGATCACTAGGCATTGATCTGTATAATTTAGAATTTTATTTACTATAAGGCTTTCTGGGAGAGTGAGCACATTTTATGCAATGACTGAATAGAATTCCAATCCATTTGCTTTAGACTAAATCCAGTTGGGAAGCCAGGTGAGAAAACACAGAGGCAGAGACTTTGGAAATAACTTTTCAGCAAGAAGGTCTATTTCTTCTCCCTTCACCTCCCAGTAGTTAAATATGGAGAACAGAAGTGGCAAGCAGGCAGGTAGGCAGGAAGAAAGGAAGGAAGGGAAGGAGGAAAGAGAGAGGGAGGGAGGAAAGAGAGAGGAAGGGGGAAGGAAGGGGTATAAACACAAAAAGCAGAGAAATAATGAAAAAGGAAAGAGAGAAGCTCTATACTATTGATGGAGAGGGAAGAACTCCATGGTCGTAGAACACCTCTTGGATACTGAAGGCTTGGTTGGCAGGAATAGATGGTAAGAAGACTCCTTATGGAACATAAGAAATGGTCTCTGGAGCTACCCACCTTGGCATGACTTGCTCAACTGTGTGAATCTGTGATGTGGGTAACAAATGCTAGTGAGACGCTCTGACTCTCTGAATCAGCTGCCATTGTCTCAGCTCCAGGTAAGGTAAGGACACCTAGTTGCCACTGCTGCACTGTGAGAGTCCCTTTTGACAGGTGCATACTATTTACTGCTCCAGTTAATGGTTCTCTAGGCAGTTTCTCAGCATCCTAATTATTCTTCCACGTCTGGACATTTCTAACAAAAGCCCTTCCCCTTAACCTTCATTTTAAATGTTTGCAAATGTCCGATTATATTACTTATACACATTCTATTTCTAGAAATATCTTCCTGCTTCATAATCTTAATACACAGTGGTCAATATTATGAGGTCCCTTCAAAACAAAGATAAGGTCATTACATGGTTTAGTGAATAGGAGAGAGAAGACTGCAAAAAGTACCCTTCTTCATTATATTACAAAAAAGTCCCCTATATTGAAGATCTTGCAATAAATACTTTTATGTTCTTAAAGGCAGAAACATTACGTTTCTCCTTGAGAAATTGAATTTCTTTTATCTAACAGACACTGTGGTGTATGATCAAGTTTCCTTCTTTGCATTTTGATTTGATAAAAAGCATAAAGACTCAAGAGAATAAGACAAGTCACAGATGGGGAGAAAATATTTGCAAAAGACACACCTGATAAAAGACTGTTATCCAAAATATACAAAGAACTCTTTAATTCAGGTGAGCACAAGCCCCACCACGGATGAGCCCCACTTCTCTCTCTCTCTCTCTCTCTCTCTCTCTCTCTCTCTCTCTCTCTGCCCCTCCTGAGTTTCTCTCTCTGCCCCTCACTCACTTGTCCCTTCTCAAAAAACAAAAAAAAAAAAAAAAGAACTCTTTAAACTCAACAATAAGTAAATGAACAACTGAATTTAAAACTGGGCAGAAGACCTGAACCGACAACTCACCAAAGAAGATATACAAATGGCAAATAAGCATGTCAAAAATATTCAAAATCACGTTATCACTAGGAAATTGAAAATTAAAACAAGACCCTACCACACAACAATTAGAATGGTTAACATCTGAAACACTGACAACACCAAACGCTGATAAGGAGGCGGACAGAGGGTCAGGAATTCTTGTTCACTGCTGGTGGGAATACAGAATCATACAGCTACTTTGAGTCAGTTTGGCAGTTTCCTACAAAAGTAAATATACACTCACCATATGACCTAGCAATCATGTTCCTATCATGTTCCTTGATATTTGCTCAGATGAGCTGAAAACTTATGCCTACCCAAACTTGTACCCTGATGTTTATAGCAGCTTAATTCAGAACTGCCAAAACTTGGAAGCAACCAAGATGTTCTTCAGCAGGTGGATGATAAACAAACGTGGTACATCCAGACGACTGTATGTTTTTGAGCAAAAACAAAACAAAAACAAAAAAAAACAAACAAAAAACCAAGTTAACAAGCAATGAAAAGACATGGAGGAACCTTAAGTGCCTCTGTCACTAAGGGAAAGAAGCCAATCTGAAAAGCCACATACTGTATGATGACATTCTGAAAAAGGCAAAATTGTGAACATAATAAAAAGATCAATGGTTGCCAGAGATTAGGGGAGAAGGGACGGTCAATAAAATTAAAATCATTTAAACTAATTTATTTATTTATTGAAATAAATTTATTTTACTTTGGTCAACAGACATTCTCTTTATCATGAGAAAACCAAATGACAAGTAAAACATACCAGAAATCCTAAATTATACAGCGAATAAAGCCCTTCCCTAGCTTTCTAAGTGTTCTAATCATATTGACCTAGCTCATCTTACCATATCCTGTGTAGTGACCACCTCTCCTGAATGTGGGACCATGAGGTGATGTGATAATCACATCCTCCTACCTCAACTTTCTGAAACAAGTGAAGATTTCACTTCCTCCTTGACTGACTGTACTGTTCATTCACTGACCCAGGTTGTTGAGGAAGTGCCCTCCATGACGGTCCATTCTGCCCATTACCCTGGGACCACACATTCCACAAGGCTCTGGCCACAAATATGCCCACTGCCTGTTTACTCTGACCTGTGCTACACTGGGTTTTTATATAATTCTGATATAATTTCAAACTTACAAAAAGTTGCAAGAAATTCTCCATGACTTTCAATCACATTCCACAATTACTATCATTTGCTTCTTCATCTCCCTCTATATATGTGTGTATGTGTGCATTTCATGTATCATTTGAGAATAAGCTGAGACATCATGCCCCTTTACTCCTAAATATTTCACAGTATTATTTCCTGGTAACAAAAATTTTGTCTTTCGTAACTTCAGTACAATTATCAAAATCAGGATTGTAACACTGACTCAACATTAGTACACTGTACATATTTGAGAGACAGAGAACATGCACCTGGTCCAGAGGCCATGATCACAAATTGCTATTAGCTGTTATGACTCTTTAGTATTCTTTAATCTGGAACAGTTCTATAATCCCTCTTTGTCCTTCCTGACCTTCATATTTTTGAAGAATATAAGCCAAATAGTACGTAGAATGTGTCTCAATTAGAGTTTGTCTGATGCTGGGTAATCATGATGTTTCTTCATAATTGGATTTGGGGTATGAATTTTTAAAGAAATACAACAGAATTGATGTTGGTTCTCCTCAGGGCATCACATCAGGAGACACAGGATACTATTTGTCCAATATTGGTAAGGTTAACTTTGATCCCATGTTTCTCCACCATAAGATTATCACTTTGCCCTTTGTAATTAGAAATTTTTAAAAACATACTTTGAGGGGCACCTGGGTGGCTCAGTCGGTTAAGTATCTAACTCGTGATTTCAGCTCAGGTCATGGTCTCACCGTTCATGAGTTCGAGCCCTGTGTCGAGCTCTGCACAGACAGCATGGAGCCTGCTTGGGATTCTCTCTCTCCCTCTCTCTCTGCCCCTCCTCCATGCTTGCTCTTTTTCTCTCTCTCAAAAAATGTTTTTTAAAAAATAAAAATAAAAACATATTTAAGACTATGTAAATAACCAATGCCTCATCAAACTTCCATCATTAGTTTTAGCATGCATTGATGATTTTTGCCTTACCTAATTATTACAATGATGGTTACCATCTGCCTTCATTTATTAGTTGGAAAACTATTATAAGGAAAACTTTTTCCTTCTTACCCATTTATTTATATCAATATCACTCACAGAATTTTATCTTATTTAATGAATTATACCTGTTATTATCAGTATTTATTTTAATGCTAAGATTGTCCCCAGTTTGACTAATAGGAGTCATTCAAGCTGGACTCCATTTCTTTCTGACATGTTTCCATCGTTGTTTTAGCACTTCCTTACTTACAGGCACAGGATATTCTAAGCATGAACAACCCAGAAGAACTGGATAAATTCTAAGAAATATAAACCTACTGAGACTGAATCATAAAGAAATAGAAAATCCGAACAGAACAACTGTTAGTAAAGAGATTCAATCAGTAATCAAAAACCTCCCCAAAAACAAAAGTCCAGGACCAGATGGCTTCACTGGTAAATTCTATCAAACACTTAAAAGAATTAATACCAATTCTTCTCAAACTCTTACAAAAAACAGAGGAAGAGGGAACACTTCCAAACTCATTTTATGAAGCCAGAATTACCCTAAAAGCAAAATCAGGCAAAAACACAAGATAATTACAGGACAACATCCATGATGAACATAGATGCAAAAATCCTCAACAACATATTAGCAAACCAAATTCAACAATACATTAAAAGAATCATACACCATCATCAAGTGGGATTTATTCCAGGGATGCAAAGATAGTATCTGCAAATCAATCAATATGATAGAACACACTAACAAAATGAAATATAAAAATCATATGATCATCTCAAAATACACAGAAGAAGCATTTGAGAAAATTCAATATCCATTTATGATAAAAACTCTCAACAAAGTAGGTACAGAGAGAATGCATCTCATGATAATAAAGACCATACAGCTAACAACATACTCAATGGCTACAAGCTGAAACTTTTCCCTCTAAGATCAGGAACAAGACAAGAATGTCTATTCTCATCACTTTTATTCAAAAAGTATTAGAAATTGTAGCAAGAGTGATTACTCAAGAAAACAAAAGACATCGAAATCAGAAAAGGTATAAAACTCATTATTTGCAGAAAACCCTAAAGACTCCACCAAAAAGCTGTTAGAACTAATAAATTCAGTAAAGTTGCAAGATATAAAATCAGTATGTGAAAATCTTTTGCTTTCTATACACTAATAATGAACTATCAAAAAGAGAAATTAAGAAAACAATCCTGGGGTACCTGGGTGGGTCAGTCGGTTGAGCGTCTGACTGCGGCTCAGGTCATGATCTTGCAGTCCAGGAGTTCTAGCCCCGTGTCAGGCTCTGTGCTGCTTTGGATTCTGTGTCCCCCCACCCCCACCCCGCCCCCACCTCTCTGCCCCTCCCCCCACTCATGCTCTGTTTGCTCTGTCTTTAAAAATAAATAAATGTTAAAAAAAATTTTTTTAAAGAAGAAAGAAAACAATCCTATTTACAATCACAGGAAAAAAGTAAAATATCTGGAGTGCCTGGGTGGCTCAGTCAGTTAAGTGCCCAACTTAACCTCAGGTCACAATCTCATGGTATGTGGGTTTGAGCCCTGCATCAGGCTCTGCACTGACAGCTCGGGGCCTAGAGCCCTCTTCAGATTCTGTGTCTCCCTCTCTCTCTCTCTGTACCCCTCCCCAACTTGTGTACACTCTCTGCCTCTCTCTCTCTCAAAAATAAATGGGTAAACATTTAAAAAAAAAAGAAAAAAAGAATAAAATACCTAGAGATAAATTTAACCAAGAAGGTGAAAAACCTGTATGCTGAAAGCTCTAAAACTTTGATGAAAAAAACTGAAGACACAAATAAGTAGATATTCCATATTTATGGAATTAGTATTGTACTATTAATATTAGTTAATTAGTATTGCACCAATTAGTTCAATTAGTATGGACACACTATTCAAAGAAATCTACAGATTCAACGCAATCCCTATCAAAATTCTAATGGAATTTTGCACAGAAATAGAACAAACAATCCTAAAATTTGTATAGAAACACAAAAGGCCCCAATAGTCAAAGCAATCTTGAGAAAGAAGAACAAAGCTAGAGGCATCACACTTCCTGATTTCAAACTATATTACAAAGCTATAGAATTCAAACTTCTATGGTACTGGTATAAAAACAGACACATTGATTAAAAGAACAAAATAGCCCAGGAATAAACTCACATATATATGGTCAATTAATTTATGTCAAAAGAGCCAAGAATATACAATGAGGAAAAGATAGTCTAACCAATAAATGGTGCTCAAAAAACTGGACAACCACATGCAAAAGAATGCAACTGGACCACCACCTTATACCCTACACAAAAATTAACTCAAACAGATTAAAGACTTAAACATAAGACTGGAATTCCATATAACTCCTAGAAGAAAACATAGTAAGCTCCTTGACGTCAATCTCAGCAATGATTTTTTTTTGGAACTGACACTAAATGCAAAGGCTACAGAAGCAAAAATAAATAAGTGAGATGACATCCAACTAAAAAGCTTCTGTACAACAAAGGAAACCATCAAAAAAATGAAACGGCAACCTACCAAATGGCAGAAATTATTTGCAAATCATGTATCTGATAAGGAGTTAATATACCAAATATATAAAGAACTCATATAACTCAACACCAAAATAACAAACCAATTAACAAATGGGCAGAGGGCCTACACAGACATTTTCCCGAAGATATACAGATGGCCAACAGGTACATGAAAAGGTGTTCAATGTCACTCATCATCAGGGAAATGCAAATCAAAACCATAATGAGATAGCAATGCACACCTCCTAGAATGGCTATTATCAAAAAGATAAATAACAAATTTTGGTGAGGATGTGGAACTCTTGCACACTGTTGGTGAGAATGTAAATTGGTGCAGCCACTGTGGAAAACAGTGTGGACGTTCCTCAAAACATTAAAAACAGAACTACCACACAATCCCGAAGTTCCACTTCTGGGCACTTATCATAAGGAAACAGAAACTCTAACTCTAAAAAGATATCTGCACCTCCATGTTCACAGCAGCACTATTTACAGTAGCCAAGATACGGAAACAACCTAAGTGTCCAGTGACAGACGAATGGATTTTAAAAAACATGGTGTATTTATACAATAAAATATTATTCAGCCATAAAAAAAAGAAGGAAATCTTGCCATTTGCAAAAGCATGTATGGACTTTAAGAGCATTATGCTAAGTGAAAGAAGTCAAAGAAAGACAAATATTGTATGCTCTCACTTATATGTGGAATCTTTAAAAACAAAAAAAAAGTGAACTCAAAGATTGGTGGTGGCCAGAGGCAGAGAGAGGTTGAAGATGGGAAAAATAGATGAAGGGGGTCAAGATAAAACCTTCCAGTTATAAAATTAAGTCCCGGAGATGTAATATACAGCACAGCGACTATAGCTAATTATATTATATTGTATAATGAAAGTTGCTAAGAGGGGCACCTGGGTGGCTCACTAGGTTAAGCATCTGACTCTTGATTTAGGCTCAGGTCATAATCTCACGGTTTGTGAGATCAAGCCCTGTGTGGGGCTCTGTGCTGTCAGCTAGGGATTCACTCTCTCCCTCTCTCCATGTGTTCATGCGTGTGCACTCTCTCTCAAAATAAATAAACCCTTTTTTTTAAAGTTGCTAAGGAAGGAAATCTTAAAAGTTCTCATCAGAAGAAAAAGAAATTGGTAATTGTGCAATGATGGATGATATTAACTAGACTTATTGTGGTGATCATTTCACAACACATACAATTGTCAGATTATTATGTTGTACGCCTCATATATAATGCTATATATCAATTATATCTCAATAAAAAGCAGAAATCTAAAAAAATATTTTAAATAAAAATATGAGTTGTTTTGTTAAAGAAAAATAATTTTCTCAAAGGAAGGAATACCGGATTCAAAGTGTTGCCTTATGTATTGGGCCAGTTTCAATTCTAAACATCAAGCACAAACACCTTTGTGCTTCTTCTCATTTCACTATCTGCCCAAGTTTAAACTAGGCCTAAGATTTTTCTATTCTTTGTCAGATTCCTGAGGATGTAAAAAGTCACTTTTAGATATTAAGTAGAGCAAATTTTACATAAAGTAGTATTGCTTTTATCTTTACTCCCTTTTTGCTGAATACCTGTAACAGAGTTTAATTCTTTGGCACTTAGGACCACACTTCATGTTCTATAACTAAAGGATGTACTATATTTGTAAACTAACTGGGGCATGGCATTCAATCCAGATTTGCAGCAAATCTTCACCCATATTGCAAACCAGATGGAGAATTTAACTATTTTACAGCAACTAGCAGCTGTCTTCTTTTGGTGTTTATATGCCTAGAGTCAAAATCCATAGCCTGCTGTATGTCCCTAGTGAAGTAAGGGGCTTAGAAATGAGATTTTTATAAGTTTTCCTCTGTGTCCCTTCTAAAATATTTTTAAAACATTAACCAGCTTGATAGTACCCAAATAAGCAAACAGAAGGGAATCCATTCCAAATGCAGCCATAAGTCTATGCAGGAAGTACCTTCCTTTTATCACGTGGTGTATTTATAAATGTTTTTCTATATAACCTGTACAAAGATCGGAAATAAAGATCATTGAACTGCCCTCCTATATAACTTACTGCTCAATAGAAGGTCATCCTAAAATATTTGTCAACTAACTCTTACTGGCCAGAAAGACCTACATATGGTTCATCACTTTCTGGTATACACTAAATCAGAGCCTTAAAGAGAAATAGGTAGGGAAGTTCAATTCAATGCTCTCGTTACCCGAGACAAATGGTAAAACAGATGGTAGAATATAAAGCAATTCCAGCTCTTTATCACTTTGGTTCTTCCAGATTTAAACATTTAGACCACAATGATTTTGAAATATATCCATGAAAAAGCAGGAAAAAGAGAAAAGGCATGCAAATTTTCCTGGAATGCAAGCCCCGTCATGGAGATGGAATTCATCTGGGCCTCAATAAAATGAGACAGTGTGGAGACTGATCTTTTAATACAAAATTAACATAGGACCCAAAGATCGCTGGTGCTTTCTGGTATTCAAATGGAAACTCTTTTAGCAAGTAAGGTATTTTTTTAAGGCTGAGTGAACCCTCGGCTGGATGGCAATCTTGAATTCATGTCATATACTTGACCAATTTTTTTTAATGCTCATTTTGATAGTAACAGCCAAGAGCAGCTGTAGATTAAACAGACTGTGAAACCCTCAGATTAGATTTCACTGTGAAATTTCACTGTGAAATGTAGTCAGAGATCCATCTGCAGAAAGACATTAACCAGTATGACTCCAATCTCAGCCTAAAGACTCAACAAGGGTAGAAAAAAGGACAATGGAGGGGAAGGACAGAAGGAGCGGGGTGAAGGCAGGGAAGCAAAGCAACACTTGAATCTTGGGTGCTCTAAATCATTACGGTGAATGAGCCTGATAACACACTCATGGGAAGAACAGAAGCAAAATATAAATAAAAACTGTACCAGGCTGGCATTCCTACACAGTTCCCGCTGCAACATAATTAGTGTGGCGGTAAATTATTTCTCTCTTTAAGCAAAAGCAACATCAAGTGATTACAAAAGTGAACAGATATCAAATAAAATGGAAAATCACGCCACAGTCTTACGGACCTGAAAAGTCCAACATATTAGCAATGGCAAATTTAAGCCCTACGACCCAATACTATTGGTCCCAAGGGGCTCCTGTGCAGTGGTTTCAATCCATGAAGAACAGCATTCCCTCAAAACACTACAGTGGACAAGAATGTTTAGCCTTTCTGACACCATGCTGCCCAATCCTACTGTCTCAGAAGGGATTAGAGATCCTGAGATAAACAAATCTGTAGGCAGTTGGAATGCTCTCCTTAGAGAGTTCCAGAAGAATTCAGAAATCAGAATATCCTGAAGGAAACTAAGGTTCCATTTTTATTACACACTTAGGGACAAACTAAGATGAATTATGGAACAGGAAAAGCTTATATTCTGGGCCCTGATGCTCATGTTTCCTTTTAACAAAGCAAAACAGAGAGGCTCTTGGGTATGGAACAAAGTGCTGTATTTTGAGGCAGATACACTTAACTCTGCCACTTCATTTGCAGAGTTCTTTAATCCCCTCACTATGTTACTAAGTTATAATTCAAGAAAAGACATAAACTTCACTGATTCTGACCCTGACCTCTAACCAGTGCCATAATAGACAATGAAGTCCAAGAGATCATCTTGCATTAGCTGTGGAGTTTGGGATGGGTGCACATGTGCATGTCTGCAACAAAGACATGTTTTTCAACAGAGCAAGGGAGCAATTATATGGCAATATGGAAACAGATGTGGAAAGCAAACAATATATTCTATAGTAAAATTTTAGAAAATTTGGAGCTTGCATAAAATGCGTTTAGGAAGGGCAAAGCCAAGGGCTCCAAGCTAGAAGGTGAGGTATCTTCCATCCCAGAGAACCTTACCTGTCCCTACTGCCTAGTCAGTTTCAATCCAAAGGGTGCTGCTCCCAGCGAGGGGCCAATTCTCTTCCCTTGGGTATCAGCAAAGTTTTTAAGGTGTCCTTCCCTTGGTGTTCGCCTCCATGTAGTCAAAGTCTGGAACTTTAACAGATCACTCAGAAAGTCTAAAAAGCTACTACATGTACCTCAAAAGAATTAATCTCTAAACATTACATTTCAGAAAAGATCACAAAGCTTTGGGAGTTTGTGGGATTGGGGTACCTGTGTGTTCAGAACACCTCTCGCATCTATACCCTGTGGATAATTATATTATTTTGCTAATTGTAAGAACAGCCCTTAAGGGGCTGCATTAGCCTGAAAATCTTCGAAGAATGGGTGAATCTTTAGGTACGCAACTGTTTATTTTTTCATTTGCTGATACCATTTGCCTAAATTATACATTATTTTCTGTTTCCAAAAAGCCTAACACAGTGCCTTACACATACTTATGTGATTGGTATAAAAATTTATTAACTTAAGTTGTGAGCCATAAGCTTTTCAAACCAATTCAAGAAAAACAATTTCTACTACTAACTAATGGACTCAGGGGTGTGGCATTATGGATGCAGCCCTGAGCTTCTACAGAGCTCTGCCAAGTTTTGTGAAAGGGTCATTCAACGGTAGTTCAATCACTACCATTACAATTCTTGCTGCTCCATGGAATGGGAAGCAATCTCAAAGCACAAGGGCAGAGGTTATACTATAGTGGTTTAAAACAAGGACTTGGAGCTACGTTCAAATCTCAACTCTGTCGCTTTAGGGTTCTATGACCTTGGCCAAGTTATCCCTCTTTGCTAAACAACAGTTCCTCTATCTTTAAAACAGAACTAATACACAGTCATTTTCATGTGCACACTAGACTTTTCCTTGTTTACATACATACACTTTCAGAATCTCCTCTCATAATCCCCTATGGCCATTACAGACTATATCTCATTGAAACACATCCCCAAGAACTTACAAAGTGAAGCCACAATAGACTAACCTAGGAAATTAACCCAAGGAATCTCTCACTTTTTATGTACAGTTTCTAACAGCAATTCCTATAAAGGGAATTATATAATAAGATATGATAAGATTAAAGATTAAATTTTTTCAAGGCTCAAATCTAAACTGTTGGACTCAAGTGACAATGCCAACAAATAACTTCAAATTTTCTATTAACTAGAAATGTCTGTATCATTGCCAAGGCTTCATAGTGCATCTGGTCAAACAGAACAATTCATCTCTAAACAGAAGGGGATGGCCACCTGGCCCTCCAAGGTAAATACAAATAAGCCTGGGCGGGTGTCCTTGACCTAGGTTTGGTAATGTGGAATCACAGCTTTGAAGCATTCTACAAAGTCTGATGCTCTCAGCCTCTGTGCACATTGCAGCTGCCAAGTATAGACTCACCAGTCTTAAGTGCTGCTGTATAGCCACGGTCAACTCAGATGATCCAACAAAAGAGACAGGGCCAGACCTGTGTCCAAACTGGTGTTTCTGAGATGAAGGTATCATCTAGAAATCACAATAGTGGTGGTGACCAGGAGTGACTATTATTGTTACCAACCCTCTGCCCTGGCCAGAAGATAGCTAAAGAGAAGATGAAAGCCCGAACAACCACCCCCATCAGTTATGCCATTACAACTGCAGAATGTCTTACAATTTGAATAACACTTCCATCTTCTCTCCCAAACCTCCCCTTCCTCACATCTAACTTCACTGTAAGTAATAAAGTAATCCAACAACTGACACAAGCTTCTGACATCTCATCCTAAGAATCTGAGCCCAAATTTTAAGTAACAAAAACCACGCACTAATGAGAAGTCATTATAGAATTACCCGTGTTTATCTATGCAGGGTAACGTTTGAGCAGATTAGCTTGCAGCCCACTAAGAAATATCAAGGCCTCCTAAATTCTGAATTTCTGAAGCTAAGAGTTCCTCAGCTGGAACACAAACCCATTCCATATACAATACCCATATAGGCTGCTCCACATCACCTCTGTGGGACTTAGGAGCACAAGAATTGTGTGAGTATAAAGTTCATATTGTTTGTTGTGCCATGATTAATAAAGTTCTTTGTCTCTGACCCAGGAATCTCATGTCTTCTTCCAGATTCTATGAATCTGTGGCAAGCTAACTTGTTGTTCTATGAATCTGTGGCAAGCTAACAAGTAGGGCAAAAATCTCAGACCCTTTGCATTTTTTATGATACATGTTGCTTTCCCACTTGTCATATCTTCTAGAAAAATTAAGATGATTGAACAAAAGCTGAAATATTTTCAGTTTCAGAAAATAAAATCCCAAGACTACTACTGTTTTGAATAGAATGCAATGGCAAATACAGTCATGAAAAAAAAGTGGTGTATAGTGTATATTGGGGTTGCCCTGCCCAGACTCACCCACTGCAGCACCAACACAGTCATTCTCCCAGTTGCCAGGACACTTGCCTGTGTCACTTTCTAGGAATTGCCCTCAGGAGAAGGAATCTGCCTTACCCAAAGTTTCCCCCTCTCCTAGGGGTAGCCTGCATTCAATGATGGGGTATAAAGGCTTGAGCCTTTGCCTCAATTCGAAACATAACCAAATGGCCACTCTAAATCCCTGGTTACCCACTGAATTACCAAAGCCACCATTCAAACTCTCTCATACAAAATATATAAAGAACTTCACACAACACCAAAACAACAAACAGTCCAATTAAAAAATGGGTAGAAGACATGAACAGACATTTCCCCAAAGAAGACATGTAGATGACCAAAAAAGACACATGAAAAGATGCTCAATATCATTCATCATCAAGGAAATGCAAGTGAAAACCACAATGGGATACCACCTCATACCTGTCAGAATTGCTAAAAAAAAAAACTCAAGAAACAACAAGTGTTGGAGAGGCTGTGGAGAAAAAGGAAGCCTCGTGCACTGTTGGCAGGAACGCAAACTGGTGCAGCCACTGTGGGAAACAGTAAGAAGTTCCACAAAAAATTAAAATTAGGGGGTGCGTGGGTGGCTCAGTTGGTTAAGCATCCAACTCTTGATCAGGTCATAATTTCACAGTTGTGACAACGAACCCCACATCAGAGTCTGCGCTGATAGCATGGAGCCTGATTGGGATTCTCTTTCCCCTTTGTTCTCTGCCCCTCCCCCACTTGCACACACACACTCGCGTTTTCTCTCTCTCTCTCAAAATAAATAAACTTAAAAAAATTAAAATTAGAGCTATCCTACAATCCAAAAATCACGCTACTTCGTATTTACCAAAAGAATATGAAAACACTAATTTGAAGGGATATGTGCACCCCATGTTTATTGCAGCATTATTTACAGTAACCAAACTATGGATGCAGCCCAAGTGTCCATCAACAGATGAATGGTAAAAGAGGTGGTATACACACACACACACACACACACACACACACACACACACATCAGTGGAATATTATTCAGCCATAAAAAGAATGAAAGTTTGCCATTTGCAAATGCTAAGCTAAATAAGCCAGTCAGAGAAAGACATACCATATGATTACACTTACATGTGAAATTTAAGAAACAAAAGAAAGGGGGGAAAAAAGAGACAAACCAAAAACAGACTCTTAACTATAGAGAACAAAGTGATGGTTACCAGAGGGGAGGGGGTGGGGGGAGGAATGGGTGAAATAGGTGAAGGGGATTAAGCAATGCACTCATCTTGATGAGCACTGAGTAATGTATGGAACTGCTGAAGCACATCTGAAACTAATACAACACTGTATGTTAACTACACTGGAATTAAAATTTGAAAGAAAGAAGTAAGGAAGGGAAGGATGGAAAGGAAGAGAAGGAAAGAAGGGAAGAAAGGAAAGAAAGAAAATAAACCTCTGTATCACATTTAAAAATATATTAAAAAAAAAGAAATATAAAAATTTTTTTAAAAAGCTATCATAGTTGAACTCCTCTCTCTACTGTATCCTGCTTCCTTCACTTCCCTAACAGGCATTTATGAGAAAACCATCCAACAAATCTCCTGCAGAGAAAGCTCAGAGTCTCAGAGTCTGTCCTCGGGAACCTGACCTGAGATGGGGAAAGTCTTTGCTTCTGCACATCCACAGGATTCTCACCAGCACTTTGCAACGGAGTCCAGACCTAAGAGTCACGTGCTATTTACAACTTCCTTCCTCACTTCACTCCCGCATATCTCAAATTTCAGACTAATCCATTAATGATCATTCACCATTAGGAATTTTTTAAGTCACTAAAGGGTGCATAAACAGTTACTTGAGATCAGTCTCTTGGAAGATTTCCTGGAGAGAGATGGAACATCACAGGATTTCAACTCAAGGCAGATTAAGTAACGATTTTGCATGAGCTTAAATTTCCGGAACTGTATACATTTTCTAAAATGATGGTCTGCTTCTAAGAGAACAACAAATAAGGAGAGAAGGAGAGAACTGAGAAATTCTGATCAACATTAGCCAGAATAAACAGCTAATATAGTTGGGCCTTCCTTTCACTTTTGTTTTCTCTGATATTGAAGGATTTTTCAAAAAATGAAACAAGCGTTCCCTTGCCTGAAAGATTTTGAATGCTGGGACTCTGGTCACTTCAGCTAAAATCATTAATTACCTGGGTATTTTTTTTTTTTTAATTCGAAAATGCTACACACTAGACCCATAGGCATTTTGAAAGAGTACAGAAAACAGTCGTTTGTCAATGTTCATTGTCTGAAGGATTCTGCTTTAATAAAACAGAAACTGGGTTTCTACCTTTCTACTAACAGCTAACAGAGCTGGAAAATCAAAAGGCACTAGGGTAATTATTTTCCTTAAAAAACAAAAGTAAAAGCACTAATTCTGTAACCTCAGAGCAAAAAAAAATCTGCTTACTATCAAAAACAAAAGTTCACCCAAAGGTAAATCAGAGTCAACTGCCGGTCTTTTTAAGCAGAAGAAAGAACCAATGCATCAGTCGCTGGCCTTGTAACAGCATAGTGTTTATAAAACGTTTAATGCAGTGTTTCCTTGCCAATTAAAAGCGAGGGTAGGATTTACCTTTCACTTTTAATATCTTTGCCTGACTTTTATACTAGTAACATGAGCCAAAAGGATTAAGGAAACTATTGAATACATATTTCTGCAAAACAATCTTAGTGGAAATTATCTTCAGGGTAAAAGGAAACAATACTAGGGCCGTGATAGTCGGGATAGACAGAATTCCCATTAGATATAATTGGTACAACTTGAAATTTATTTGTATTTCCAATGTAAAGGCCCGATTATCTGGCCATCCCAGAGATTCTGTGAGCTACCTAATGCCCTTTAATAAAGCCCTTTCTGTTCTAACTAGCAAGAGAGGATTCAAACTAAGAAGAATAAGCCAGAGTAACTGGTCAAAGAGTTTGCAGTCAGCATAGCCTCAAAACAAACAAACAAAACAGGAATCTTTGATTTTCTTCCTGGGTTGGGTTCGAAGGCAGTGAAGATCTCATGATTTTAAAGGACTGGTAGTTCATTTTTACACGGGCAGAAGATCACCTGTAGTAACCTGGAATGCAGAACCTATCGTTGGCAATACTGCATCATCCCTGCTTCCTCACAAAAAAAGCTTCAAGAAAGAAAATGCCAAGCTTGATATTTGAAACTCTTAACTTCAGGCATAATTATCAAATAAAGAGTTTCTATGACTATCCTAAAAAAGAGTCTCCTGTATCTTGCAGTTGACTGGCTGAGATCACTAAAATCAAACACAGAGTGTGACCTTAAGTTGCACAATTGCAAGGCAGGTTGATTTCACAGCCCTTCTCTTAAGTTAGGGTATCAACTGAGAAAGCGTAAGGCCCTAAGAACTAGCATGGAGTCCAGTGGTACCCCCAAACCTTCAAAAACACTAATCCTCCCTTGCCAGATGAAGTAGTTCTCTCTTCCACTAAGTCTGTTCCTGACTTACTACAGAAGCCCTGACTGTAAATACCTCACCTAATGTAGTTATTTCTCAAGGGGCGCTAATTCTCCCCATGTCCTCTTCTTTGTTGCTTCTATACCTTAAAGTAGAGATATATTCCAGCATGCCCTTTGAGGCAAATTACAAAGTCAAACCATGAATCTACAATAAGAAAAATGACACTAATTGGTTAATTTCTATTACCAGAAATCTGGAGAATAAGGTGAAAATGAATTCTGAGGATGTTAGAGGGAGAAGAACATAACTTTAGATCTACTCAGGTTATGAATATGGACACAAATGCCAAAAATGCTGGATCCAATGTACTAGTTCTAGGTAATCCCAGTTGTTTCCAATTGTTTTCTTAGTTGCTTAACTCAAATCTGGACTTGATGGTGGCCTATGCTAAATGAGGCTGAGATACCAGATTATATAATGTAGCAGAAAAAAATACAAAGAGCCAGAGAGACAGAAATAATAAACTAAAAATTATTATATACATTTATCTATCCCAAATTATGTCTCCCAAGAAGGCCCCAGGTCTTTACACAGCACTGATAAATATTTAAATGTTGAAGTCTTTGAAAAGCACTATGAGGGTTGAACCCTGTGAATCAAGATATGTGGGAAAGCCACCTTTGGAATAGGTCCCATTATTTCAATAAAGATTATAGGATCCCAGAGTGGAAGAGACCAAAAGAGTCAATCACAAGAGACAGGAGTGGCTCGCTAATCACAATAAGCAGTAATGGTGGAGTGGACAAGAATTTAATTTGCTTAATAGACTTTACTCCAAAAGCTATTTTATTAATGAAAGGTTACCAATGTCTGTAGAAGTCTGACTAAAATGTGCATTTTCATGTATACAAAGTCAAAACATCTACAAGGTGAAAATAGCTATGAGATTAGAACACCAAGATCACTGTGAAGGAATCAATTGTTGTGAATGTGAGAGACAACACAAGGGACTATTTCCCCAAAGAAGAGCAATGCCAAGTTGATTTGCCATGTCTATTGACCCAGAACTGTATTAGGGCTATGTCAAGCACTTTTTTTTTTTAAATCATCATTATTATAAATTATTTTTAGAATGATTCTCAGGGGAAAGTTTGAGTCAAGAGTCTCAGGAAAGACCTACAAATACACCCAAATCTTCCTTAAAAAACTGTAGTGCCACTCCTTGGGTCAGAAATTGTCACTCCAGAAGGACCCTGTTGATTTCAGAATTACAGTTGTATACTGTCTCAAAAATAATAAAAAGGAGACTACTTGATGTCGAAATTCATGCGCCACAGGTAAAGCTATACTCAAAGGCAAAATTATACCAATAAATGCCTTAATATATGTTAATATTTTAAAAAGTAGTAAATGTAAGAAATTAAAAATATAACAAAAAATACCAAACTCAAGGAAATAATTTTAGAAATTAAAATTGAAATTTTATCAGAATGCAATAAGAAATAAGAAATATGTAAAACTGTTTCTCTGTAAGTACTTTTTTCTGCAAATATTTTTTTAAATACACAAACCCCCAGCAATCCCGTTTAATGGGAAAAAAAAGAAAAGACCAAGAATATACAACCTTAAGATAAAAAAGGTGATAACCACAGATATTTTTATTTATCTATGTATTTATTAAGGTTGTTCATTTATTTTAAGAGAGGGAGAAAGAGAATCCCAAGCAGGCTCTACACCACCAGGACAGAGCCCAACACGGGGCTCGAACCCACAAACTGCAAGATCATGACCTGAGCTGAAATCAAGACGCTTAACTGACTGAGCCACCCAGGCGCCCCTTTTTATTTATTTTTGATTGTGATAAAACTCCAGATTTTTTAAGTGATTTAAAAATCATAAAAAATATATATGCAAATCTATGGAAATTGTTTCAGACACATTTCAAGGGTTACTTCAGATTCTCAAGAATGTACCCATCTCCTGGACTCCTCAACCACACAGCTGCCACTGCTTTGGCACCTTCCCATCATGACAGAAACCACAGCAGCGCAGGTCCCCTCGGCACCACTCAATGAGTTCCATATAAGCTCTGACTCCTCCTACCACGCTGGACTCCAATGAGGGCTTTGAAACACTGTCATTCCACAGAAATGGGACCCAGCTTCCACAGCAAAGAGGCCGGGTGTTGCAGTCTGGAAGGCCAGGGAGTAAACTCCCAACAGGGCAAACACTGACCAATGAGAGAAAGGAGATGGGAGCTCACTCGCACATAAATCCACCTCTCTTCCTCTCTCCAACAGACTATTACAACATGTTTTCCATACAACCTGTCTGGAGATGCCCTTCACCCTTGAGGAAGCACTGGAAAGTTTCGAAATGCACCAACTTGCCTTTGCTTCCCATCCTTCCCTGGCTCCCTTTTCCCTCTCTTTCACTGTCCTGGGACTGCATCTCCCCATAAAACATTAGCACTAAAGCCTTGCTTCAGCCTCTGTGTTCTAGGAATCCCAAGCTAAGACAGTGATAAATGTGAAAATTTAGAGAAATGCTGATTTTTCACCAAAATAAAAAAATACTATATTTGACCAAATAGTAGATAAAAAGTTCAAAGACATTAATAATCACAGACCACATTGGATAGCAAAGGTCCTGTTTCTAGAAAAACACTAGACCTAGACAATATAGCAACCAAATTACACCTAACTTTTAAGGTGCAAATAATTCCTAATTTATCTATTCTCAACCAAACACATTATTTTATGCATTATCATGTTCTTATTAACATAATATAATAAATATAATTCAGAAAAAGAAATTTCAGGGGCGCCTGGGTGGCTCAGTTGGTTAAGTGTCCGACTTCGCTCAGGTCATGATCTCACAGTTTGTGGGTTTGAGCCCTGCATCGGGCTCTATGCAGACAGCTTGGAGCCTGGAGCCTACTTCAGATTCTGTGTCTCCCTCTCTCTGCCCCTCACCTGCTCACACTCTGTCTCTCTCTCTCAAAAATAAACAAACATTAAAAAAAAAATTTTTTAGGGGCGCCTGGGTGGCGCAGTCGGTTCAGCCAGGTCACGATCTCGCAGTCCGTGAGTTCGAGCCCCACGTCAGGCTCTGGGCTGATGGCTCAGAGCCTGGAGCCTGTTTCCGATTCTGTGTCTCCCTCTCTCTCTGCCCCTCCCCCGTTCATGCTCTGTCTCTCTCTGTCCCAAAAATAAATAAAAAACGTTGAAAAAAAAAGAAAAAAAATTTTTAAATAAATAAGGATAAAAACATTTTTTAATGACATCAAATAAATTCTGGCAGTGCATTAAAAGAACAATTCATCATAACCAATTTTTAAATCACTAGCAGGTCATGTCAATGTCAACATGCCTGAGGGAATTCAATAATTTTCCCAATGTAACACAAAACTCTCCAAGATCTCTCCCTCCATCTCTCTCTCTCTCTCTCTCTCTCTCTCTCTCACACACACACACACACACACACACACACACACCACATACACACAGAAGCACACTGTGACCATATGAATAAAACATATCAAAGATACATCCGGGCCCTTTCACAAAGATGGCTTGGAAGGTGAAAAAGGAAGCCCCTGCCCCTCCCAAAGCCGAAGCCAAAGCCGAAGCCGAAGCCGAAGCCAAAGCAAAGGCTCCGAAGGCCAAGAAAGTGGTGCTGAAAGGCATCCACAGTCATAAAAAAAAGAAGATCCACAAATCACCTACATTGCAACAGCCCAAGACACTGTGTCTCTGAAGGCAGCCCAAGTATCCTGGAAAGAGATCCCCGAGGAGAAACAAGGTTGACCACTACGCCATCATCAAGTTCCCCCTGACTGCTGAGTCAGCCATGAAGTAAATAGAAGACAACAACACACTTGTGTTGATTGTGGATGTCAAGGCCAACAAGCACCAGATCAAACAGGATGTGAAGAAGCTCTATGACATTGACATGGCCAAGGTCAACACTCTGATCAGGCCTCACTCTGAAGGAGAAAAGAAGGCATATGTTCAACTGGCTCCCAACTATGACGCTTTGGATGTTGCCAACAAAACTGGGATCATCTAAACTGAGTCCCACTGGCTAAATCCAAATTTTCTCACCAAAAAGAAAAAAAAAAAAAAAAGATACATCCAGTTTACTCCCAGAATCCTTTCTAGCTTTCTTTGTGCTTTTTCCCATTCCTCATCCCAACAGGAGTAGAATTAGCATTTGAGGAAAGACCATTCTGCTCTGTGTAAACCTGACTCAGGCACTGTAAGATATTTATCATTTCTGACCCTGGGTATTAAATTTCACAGCACTCCTAAATCACTGACAACTGCAAGCCCTTATATGTTTCCAAGTGTCTGTGAGGATAATCCATCCCTCATTAAGAAACACTGGGAAGAATTCCAGAGAGCTACCCCTGCACCAGTATCCCAGCAACTACTAGGAACTCTCACCTCCTCCTCAGATGACCTATTACCAGTTTTTTTCTGCCCCTCCATTCTAATCCACCCTCTTCAGAAACTAAGGAGGACACCATCATCTTAGTTCTGTTGGCCTTTCTACCTGAGTATGCTAGAACTTCAGGCCCAGAAAATGCAATACGCACCTCCATACAAAATGCACAAGAGAGCAGCAATATCCACACGGTTTTCTATCATGGGGTTTTGTCAATTTATATGGGCATTGAAAAAACAGAGTTCCTGGGGCACCTGGGTGGCTCAGTCAGTTAAGTGCCCAACTCTGGATTTTGGCTCAGGTCATGATCTCACGGTTCACGGGATCGAGCCCACTGACAGTGTGGAGCCAGCTTGGGATTCTTTCTCTCTCTCTTTCTCTCTCAAAAATAAACAAACATTAAAAAGAAGGAGGAGGAGGAGAAACAGAGTTTCCACAGAATCAAAAATGGCAATCTACCAGGATTCATTAGGTCAAAATATTTGCCACTCACTGGAGTTCTTCTCCACTGATTCTCGGTATACAAATGCTCATGGCACTGGCTCTAAAGACAGAAGGCTATAAATCCAAACTCCACGATGTCTTTATTCTATCTGCCCTTGGGCAATTTATTAACCCCTCTGACCTTAGTTTTCTGCATCTATAAAATGAAGGAAAGTTATCACAACAACCCTGCGAGGTAGATAGTGAGATGTTTCTAAGATGCTCAGCGTAGTGGTTGCTATGTACTAAGGGCTCAATAAGTGTTAGCTCTTTTATTATCTCCTCTAAACACCAAGCTAGCATATACTTCCATTAAGCAGGTTTCCATATTTATTATTAATTCTAACAAGCTAATGCATTTTAAATGTTCCCTTTGCATATTTTAAGGAGCTTCAGTTTTACATCAGTGTGAAAAGAAACATAAAACTTACTCTTGAAAAAAGAAAAAAAAGAATTACTACTGGGGTGCGTGGGCTCAGCCAGTTAAGCAATCTGACTCTTGATCTCAGCTCAGGTCATAATCTTGCAGTTCGTGAGTTCAAAGCCTGCATCGGGCTCTGCGCTGATGGTGCACAGCCTGCTTGGGATTCTGTCTCTCCTTCTCTCTGCCCCTCCCCCGTGCATGCTATTTCTCTTCCCTCTCTCTCGCTCTCTCTCCCTCCCTCCATCCCTCCCTCAAAATAAATAAATAAACATTAAAAATTTAAAAAAAAGAGTTACTGCCAACTATCTCCTCAAAAAACTCTGAGTACTGATGGCAGAAAACGGATCATCACAATGAATCCAATGCCATCACACCGCAGACACTGAATAGCTACTTAGTAAATGTGGAAGGAATGAAAAACCTTCATGGTCATCTAATGCCTTAGAAGGGCACTCCTTAATATTTTAAATGGATTACTTCTAACAGTCACTACTACTCTAAAAGTAGGCATGGTCAGCAGCTGACTAGGTATACCATGACAGCAAAGACACATCCTATACACAGAGGTTGGTGAGAAAAAGTAGAAAAAAAACAAAAAAACAAAAAACAGAAAAGCCATAGAACACACTAACATCCATGTAAATTAACAATACTTACATGTCAGTTGTCAAAACTCACTGAAGAGTATCCTCAAAAGTCAATCGTTTCTCTGCTTGTAAATTTTAACTAAGACAACTATAAACAAATATGAAAATCTAATTAATAACATGCATGCTGAAGTTTTAGAAGTAAAGGGCACCGATGTCTGCAATTTACTTTGAAACGCATCTAGAAATTAAGATTAACGATGTATGGATACAGGGATGAAAAATGAATGAATATACGATCAAGTAAATATACCAAGATGTTATTGGTAAAATCTAGATGGTGTTCACTGCACAATTCTTCCAACTCTTCTGTATTTTGACAATTTTTCACAATAAAATGTTTGCGGGGGGGGGAGGGTATGTATGCAAAACCATGTTTTTTTTTTTTTAATTTTTTTTAACGTTTATTTATTTTTGAGACAGAGAGACAGAGCATGAACGGGGGAGGGTCAGAGAGAGGGAGACGCAGAATCTGAAACAGGCCTCAGGCTCCGAGCTGTCAGCACAGAGCCCGACGCGGGGCTCGAACTCACGGACCACGAGATCATGACCTGAGCCGAAGTCAGCCGCTTAACCGACTGAGCCACCCAGGTGCCCCGGTTATTTTCTAAGTATACGGCCAGAAACAGGATATATACTGAACACATCGAGTAAGTGTCAGGCACACAGTAAGCACTATTATCAGAGGGGGTGCTCATGGATGAGAGGAGGAAAATGTGAATAAAATGTGGAGGTAAAAGAATAAACGAAAAATAGCAAAGAGAAGTCAGAGTATATATGGCTACTCTCCCATCTGTGCAGATAATTAAACTTCATTAATGTCCTCTTTCAGATTATTAGCATTTTTACCTAGAATTGAAAAAAAAGCTTATTTTTCAAAACATAGTTAATATTTCTTGCCAAATATGGTTAATATTTTCTCTGTTTATGCAAGTTTTTGCTGAGTCTTCCATACGTTTTTTTCTTCTAATTTTGTTTTGACTCAACTTGTCTTTCACCATGTTTTCCATGATTCTTAGCCCTGCCGCTGGCCTCAGTCCTTTGCAGGAAAGCAGTGTGCAACCTCCTCGTGTGAAAGGATTTCAATATAAAATGGAAACAAGGATAGAAAAGGAGAATCTCAAGCATGTGTCCTCAGGAAAACAAACTTAATGACCAAGAGACTAGTTTCCCATAAATGCTTAATTTACAGCAAACCGAAATTTATCGCTCAATCAATGAACAGCCACCAAGAACCTATCCCCATCCTCAAGCCAATGGACTTGCTGTTTAGACTCCTGCTAACCTAACACTTCTCTGCACTTGTGGCCCGTAAACATGGCCTGCCCCAAAACCCTCAGGACGCGCCTTGAGCTTGCTATAGTTCGTGACCCAAATTGCAATTCCTCTGCTATTCCCCAAATAAACTCACTTCCTGGTAAGTCAAGGCACCTTATTGCCTCCCTTTACGTCTTTGTGTAGGTTGACACTCACTTTAGGAGCTTCTTCTCATCATTGTTAACTTCAGGAATGCCAAGAAGAGACCTATACCCAGGTGTATGGCAGACAGTGAGGTAGTGGGCTGGGAGTTCTGATTCCACCTTCAGTGAGTGAGTGATCTCAGGCAGGTCACTTAGTCTGAACTTTGTTTTTCTTATCAAAAACTTGGAATAATAACACCTATTTCACAGAGTTGTGATAAGAACAAATAAGACAATGAGGCTATAAATATCCTATGTACGTGCTTAGAAATTATCCCTGGGCTTGCTTTCATTCTCTACAAAATTTTAATTTTCTCCATGTTCTCCTGGATACTTTCTTTCATGTATATATGGATGTCATTAAAGCAGTTCCTGAGAAAGTTTTAGAACCTCACAATTGTCACAGTCTCATACATAGGGATTCTGTCTATATGCTGCCCCTTAAAAGTAGCTCATAATTGTTTAGTATAGTATCTTTAATCTTCTCAAGTTACTTCATTGTATCAATTCTCTCTTTAGAATGAAGCATGTCTAAAAGCTCTAATTCTTAACATGTGCTCTTGGAAATTGGCATTTGATTAGGACCAGAGAAAATGAGTTATAGAACACATGACAAGGTTTCATACGTTCTTGATCAATATAGTCTGTCATTAATATTTTTCTTTGTTCTTTAGAACAGCAATTTCCAGTGAGGGTTGCACATAATCCACGGAATAAACCAAACTGATTCATGGAACAAAAAAGAAAACACAGAAAATGCTATTTATATTTTTTGCCTCATTCTTTGGAATTTCGATTTTTGTGTATTGTACTAGAATATGAATTCATCAAAAAAGTTTAGAGGTGCCTGGGTAGCTCAGTCAGCTGGGTGTCTGACTCTAGGTTTCAGCTCAGGTCATGATCCCAGGGTCATGGGATCAAGACTCATGTTGGGCTCCACGGTATGCATGGAGCCTGCTTAAAGATTCTCTCCCTCTCCCTCTGCCTCTCTGCCCCAGCTCACACTGATTTAAAAAAAATTTTTTTTAATTTAGGAGCTACTGTATTGAACTTAGAGTGTATTAGGAAGTCCCAATTCCTTTTTGCTCCTTGATTTATAAAATGAAGTTATCACAATAACAACTTACAAGGTATGGTACGCCTGGGTGGCTCAGTCATTTGAGCGTCCAGCTTCAGCTCAGGTCATAATCTCGTGGTTCGTGAGTTGGAGCCGGCCTCGAGCTCCTTGCTGACAGCTCAGAGCCTGAAGCCTGCTTCCGATTCTGTGTCTCCGCCTCTCTCTGCCCCTCCCCCACTCATGCTCTTTCTCTGTCTCTCAAAAATGAATAAACATTAAAAAATTTAAAAAAATGTTTTAAAACCTTACAGGGCCAAAAGAATTTCAAATACAGAAAATAACCATTCCATTCATTGGGTACTAAGTGTTTTACGGGACTGAAGTCATGATTTTCTTGACAAATAATACTGGCCAGTATTCTCTATCAAGTTCTTCGTAAGAGGATAGTGATAAGACAAATTAGAGCTTCTAACCCACAAGTCAAAGAAATGTTTCTGAAACTCTGGACTATACCACTGTGGGGTTCTTGCTGGGGGGAACACTCCTCTTGGAGATAAGCAGAATCACCTGACTAAAAGGTCTAAGGTCAGTAAGAAATAGCAGGGTTAAACCTTCAGCCCTCATCCTCTCATTCCCTAATCTGTTGTTACAATTTATGCTACTGCTGCGTCTTTCTGAGTATCTGAAAACCCCATTATAGCTTGAGGGCAACGTGGCATAGAGTTAATGTGGGGGGGGGGGGAGGGGGGGGTTTGCAGGGGCAAGACAAGAAGAGCTTCACAAGCTTGAGTTTCAGTCCTGCTCCCACTGCTTACTGAATGAGTGACCTGAGAGAATTCTCTTAATCTCTCCAAACTTTGATTTCCTCATCCTATAAAGAGGACACAGTAATAATCCCTGCCGTGCCTACCTCAAAGGGCTGTCAAGATGCAACGCTATAAAGTACATCAACGTAACTCACAAACTGTAAAGAATTGACAAAAGTCAGACATTGTTTTTATGCACTTCCATTCAGCCGTTGCCTCGGGCAGGCAGGGAGCCAGTCCTGGATATTTCCTATCTATACAGTAGAAGGTGCTGATACTCGACCTCAGCAAATTTAGACACCATTTAATGTGGAAGCAATAGACTGTCGCTTCATTAGCCACTACTTGCAAAACAGTGAATCCCTATTCAAATTTGGCTTAAGATTCATCCAAGTATAGAGTTAAAGAAAGATGCTAAGGGAAAGCAGTAAGCCTTTAGCCATCTGGAGCTGTGGAAGGCAAACATTGTATGCCCTGAAACTGGAAGGAAGAGAGAGATGAAAAACATTCAGTTTGGCATTCTTGGAGAAATAACTGTGTACACAATTCCAAAGGAAAATATATCTTCCTGTTTCAAAATCATCTTCTGAAAAAAAAATCAGAGTTACACTGCTTCTTTCTAGACAAGTTCAGCAACTGTCACTGAGTCTTCTTTGCAGGAAGTTATTGTAACAAAAGAATTACTGCAGGAAGAGCTAATATGTTCCACAGAATCACTTAATTCTTTTATATGCAGGTGGCATTTTTATTTTAATAGCTATGTAGAGAGTCCATTGATGCTTTTAAATTTTTCCCTAGCCATTTCTGCAGCTCCTCATGTGCGCCTCAGAAAAATGAAAAAATATGACTGGCAAAACTGACAGTCAAAAAAGAAAAACTTTCTCCATCATCCTCTCTCTGCCTTTTTATTGCTCATGCAGATTGACCTGAAGGGTTTAATGGCCAGAGAATTAATTAGAAATGTCTGTTATGGTAGAAACATGGCTGCTATTGCTGTGCTTAGTGATTTCTCTCTTAACACAATATTTAAAAGCTAAATTATCACCAAGTAGTAAAATGCTCTCCTGGTAGATTCTTCATTTTTCATATAAATTAACTGCAATTTCGGAGAGAGTCTGGAGCCATTTTTCCATTGTGTTGATAGGTACACGATCCAAAGGAGCTCTTAATGTTTCTAAAAGTCTTGACAAGCAATTCCTTCCAAACTTGAGACCACACACTAAGATGGATATTAAGATTTCTTACTTGCGAGACAAAGACAAATGCTAAACAAGCCAAGCAAAATAAGACGAAGTGACCACTTTGAGGATACAATCACTGTTAAGTTGTTTAACATTCCCCAACAGTGACCTGGCATTTCTTATGAGAAGAAAACCACTTCAGACTGACAATTATGGGGAAAAGCATATGTAGTCCAAGGGATCAATAAGCATAAAGAGAAAGTCAATGACAATGAACACAGTGGCACAGGAAACCAACCAAATTAGAACCTTAATGAAGTGTTCTGGAATAAAAAGTCTATCATTAGATCCAGCATCTTCAGCATCAATACGATTGGCACAAATTAGGCACTTGATAAGAACTGAATAAATACACAGGACAGAAAGTTTAGCCATTCTCCAAAATTATTATCCAAGGGTTATTTTTCTCTAGAAATTTAATTTTCGATCCTTAGCCTGAAGAGCTAGAAAAAGCTGCCCATATTCCTAAAGAGCATAAATAATAAAGTCCAAGCCTCTGACACAGACCATAGCCAGCAAGCCCTACTGAGCAAAACATCAACTTACACTGCTTTGAATGGTCCACAGCATGGTAACATATGCATCTAGAATTGACGTATTTTAGCACATTAAAATATCCCAGATATAAGGGGCACCTGGGTGGCTCAGTTGGTTAAACAACCAACTTCGACTCAGGTCATGATCTCACAGTTCATGAGTTCGAGCCCTGCATTGGGCTCTGTGCTGACAGACCAGAGCCTGGAGCCTGCTTTCGATTCTGTGTCTCCCTCTCTCTCCGACCCTCCCCTTCTCTCTCTATCTCTCTCTCTATCTCTCAAAAATAAATAAACATTTAAAAAATTAAAATAAAAAATAAAAACCCATATATCCCAGATATAAGAAACACTGTATAGAACCACCTCAAAAATAACTATTTTCAGCTCTCTAGTTACTGAAGCAAACTTGAAAAAAACATGTAGAAAGTAACAAAAATATGTTTTCTGGGCCTCACTGTCAGCAAATAAAGCAGAGAACTATATGGTTGAATGCCTATAAAGTTTTTTGTTATGAGTCATAATTAAATCCCACTGGAATCTGTGTTTTCCTTTTCTTTTTCAAAATGAGTTTGCATCCCTTTTCCAAAATGTATTATATGTTCTTTTTTTTTATTTTTTTTTTAACATTTATTTATTTTTGAGACAGAGAGAGAGCATGAACAGGGGAGGGTCAGAGAAAGAGGGAGACACAGAATCCAAAACAGGCTCCAGGCTCTGAGCTGTCAGCACAGAGCCCGATGCGGGGCTCAAACCCACGGACCGCGAGATCATGACCTGAGCCGAAGTCGGAGGCTCAACCGACTGAGCCACCCAGGCGCCCCTCAAAATGTGTTATATGGTTTCATAACTGCTATTGCTCTTTGAGATGACAAACCATTATCTCCTCCCTCCCTGATGTCTAGCACTGTCCATTTGATCGCTGTGAAAATGGACTACACCAGAAAAGACAGGACCACAGACTAATGTCATCCTAGGAGGAAAGTAAATGGGAACAATGAAACAGGATAAAACTTGTCACTTGACAGAAGTGGGGACAGTTTTTATTCACAATGAGGGGTATCCAGTGTCACCTGGGGAATTTTAAGACCTACTTTAAGATCAATCACTGAAACCTGCATCCTAATGATTCTTAAATTTTTTTTTTAATTTTTTTTTTCAACGTTTATTTATTTTTGGGACAGAGAGAGACAGAGCATGAACGGGGGAGGGGCAGATAGAGAGGGAGACACAGAATCGGAAACAGGCTCCAGGCTCCGAGCCATCAGCCCAGAGCCTGACGCGGGGCTCGAACTCACGGACCGCGAGATCGTGACCTGGCTGAAGTCGGACGCTTAACCGACTGCGCCACCCAGGCGCCCCAAATTTTTTTATCTGTGGTCTAACCCTCTACTACCCGGACATACGTGATTATCTTGCCCTGCCCCAGCCCCACCATACTTGACCCTATTCCTGTCTTCTTGAGTAATCAGTGTGACAATTTCTGACACTGTTTCTAAGATGGTAATTAATTTCACTCTAGAAACTTGAAAAAACTGAAGGAGGATAGAATTATTAGGAAACCTTTATATGGCATGTGTCCTGAGGGCTTTACAAACATTAATTCATTTGATCCTCATAGCTCCATGAGATAGATCCAGCCACTCATGTTTTTGCAGACCAGGGAATTAAGACAGAGAGAGGTTAAGCAGCTGGCTTAGGAACACACAGCCAACGACTGGTGGAGCTGGAATCTGAACTGAAGCAATCTGGTTCAAGAACATATGCCCAAACTCCTGTCCTAGGTTACCTCTCAAAAATAAGCAACCAAGCAAACAGAAATGCAAGATGCTAAATAGCCTCTTAACCCCTTACTGACTTGACACTGATTAGTTTTTGAATTGTTCAATCCCTTCCATTTGTTCTCCACTTGTTGAAGAGGACACACAAAACAGGAGATGAGAATAAAGCCCTCAATGGAAACAGTCAATAAAACTGAGCTGAGGGAATGAATGAAATACTGGGAGCCTCTGTTTTCTCACAGCTGTTCACATCAAATTATTCTCAGCCAACAGGCCTAATGCTTGCCTTTTGTACGCCCTGCTCTGCACATGGGTTTTCTACAGACTTCTTTATATCTCTAGCACTCATTGTCGTGAACCTAGAGATAATGGGGCCTCTGTCTTTCCTCGTGTCCTTTCTTCTCTGGTCAATCTGCTCTTCTGAGGCTGCACTCCCTGAAGATTCTCTACTGAAGCCACGTTGGCTTCTGCTTTTCATAGTTTTGGTGAAAAATTTTAGGCATATAGAAATAAAAATGGAAATGACTTCTAGAAGTTGAAGCGCCTGTGAGCCCTGCTTGACGATTTTCTTCTCTCTTCCCTGAGTTAACCGCTATCCTGGATTTGGGTGCATTTTATCATTTTAATATGAATCTAGAAACGAGACATAATTCTGTATGATTTTTATTTTTCTAGTTCTATATGATGTTAAGCTCTATAGAAATGACATCAGGGGCACATGGGTGGCTCAGTCGGTTAAGCGTCCAACTTTAGCTCAGGTCATGATCTCATACTTTGTCAATTTGAGCCCTGCATGGGGCTCTGTGCTGATAGCTCAGAGCCTGGAGCCGGCTTCAGATTCTGTGTCTTCCTCTCTTTCTGCCCCTCTCCCCACTCGTATTCTGTCTCTCTCTCTCTCAAAAATAAACATTAAAAAATTTTTTAAATAAAAAAGAAAAAGAAATGACATCACACTATACATATACTATTCCTTTGGCATATGGGTTATTTTATTAATAGTAATAACAACAAAAGTAAACAACTTTGTCCCCACCACACAGCTTAAGGAAAAGCACATTTCCATTACCACGGATGCCCCCTTGATTCCATCCTCTTCCTCAGCTCCCAGAGAGAATTCCTATACTGACTTTCTTATTATTCCTCTCTTTGTTTTTATAGTTGCTACCACTTACATGTGAATCCCAAAGACAAGGAATACTCCATTTTGCCTGTTTATTATCTTACATAATGTTTCATATATTCTTCTGTGACTTGCTTCCTCTACTCAGTATTTTGGAAGTTCTTCCACACTGGCTCATAGAGCAGTACTTCCTTAGTGTTTGCCACAGTGCAGGCTACGCTGTATGGCAAGGCCACAAATGATGCATTCTTCTACTGATGGCAGTTTATTTTGTTGTTTTAATCTTTTTTATATTAATATGCTTGAGTACACCTGAGATAAGCATATGAAAGAAACAGTCTTATTTTCTGTAACTCGAGTTTTCTGGGGAGTAACTTCAGTCACGTTTGATTTTTTTTTAATGTTCATTTATTTATTTTGAGAGAGAGAGAGAGAGAGCAGGAGAGGGGCAGAGGGAGGGAGGGAGAGAGAGAATCCCAAGCAGGTTCCACACTGTCAGCACAGAGCCCAATGTGGGATTCAATCTCACAAGCTGTGAGATCATGACCTGAGAAGAAATCAAGAGTCAGAAACTCAACCAACTGAGCCATCCAGGCGCCCCTGAAGTTTCTCAGTTTAGATCTGAGCTCGAGTCAATTCAGGATTTTCATCTCTGATTTCTTCCTTAAAAGGGCAAAATGCAGTCCGGGTGGCATCATGAGGAGTCTTAGTTTTGTATGGCAAGAAGGCTTCTGGTCCAGTCATAACTCTGTCTTCCACTGGCATCCTTTGGGACTAATCTCACCCTGGCTTTGCTATTTTTGTCATGTCTTGTTTTTGGCAATTTTCTTTGGTGGCATTCTCTGAGAGAGATCATAGATGCCTCCTTAGGAGGGGGGAACTTCCAGATGCCTTCCCACACCACTCTGTGGCCATAAACAACTGGAGTGCAGCCTTAGGCCCTCTCTTCCTAGATTCAATTGGCCAAGAAATTTTTCCCCAAGTTTTTGTTTTTGTTTTTTGGTCTCCCCTGATTAATCAGGAAGAGAGGTTTGGAGTCTCCTGGACGCATGGGGTACTGGACACACAAACAATAGAATTATGAACAAAGTCTTAGGCTGCAGTGAAATTTCAGTCTATCTTGATGGTCTGAGTTAATCAGCTTAATTCCTCTGATTATGTGGAAAGCAAAGGAAAGACTGTTCCCTCTTGTGAAATAAACTAGTGAGCTAATCCAAAGGCTCAGTCTCAATACCATAAACATACACTATCAATATGGTAGCCACTAGCCACCTGTGGAGATTTAAATTTGAATTGTGAATAATTACATTCAAACAGAATTTTCAATTCAGTTCCTCTAGTCACATTTCGAGTACTCAAGTAGGCCAGTGGCTACCCTATTGAATAACACAGACATAGAACATTTCCATCGTCACAGAAAATTCTACTGGACAGCAGTCTTAAAGGGTGCTTACATAAGACAGAGCCAAGTGGATACTATAAAGAAAAGCATTCAAGGGGCGCCTGGGTGGCTCAGTTGGTTAAGCGGCTGACTTCAGCTCAGGTTGTGATCTCATGGTTCATGAGTTCAAGCCCCAAGTCAGGCTCTGCGCTGATAGCTCTGAGCCTGCTTTAGAGTCTCTGTCTCCATCTCTCTCTCTCTGTCTCTCTCTCTCTCTGCCCCTCCCCGACTCACTTGTGTGCTTTCTCTCTTAAATAAATAAATAAATAAATAAATAGATAGATAGATAGATAATAAAATAAAAATATTTAAGGAAGGAAGGAAGGAAGGAAGGAAAGCATTCAAGTCCCAAAGAAAGAAAGAAAGAAAGAAAGAAAGAAAGAAAAAGAAAAAGAAAAGCATTCAAGTCCCAAATAGCAGGATTATTGATTTTGACACCAGGTATTCAGATTCACAAACTAGAGTAACCTCATTTCACCTCAGCATCCTAAACGCCAGAGGGGCTCATGCCAGGGGTAACAGGCATTTTTTGAGAGACCTCAGGGATCAGTCCTTCCCCTGAACTAGAGGGAAAGACTTGGGCAGGTGCTATTGTCACAGCTCATCACAGGTTCATCTAGGCTATGATGGAATGAGACCATCATAGTCTTTCACGCTGGTTGTTCTTCACATAGCTGACACCTGTTAGAAAATGAAGGGAGAAAAATTGTCCTCTGGGAAATGTGTATTCTTTAATAACATAATATAGGCCCACTTCACCAAGTCTAAATAATACCAAATGAAACTTTCTCTCTTTTTTTTTTTTTTTATTTATTTATTTTTGGGACAGAGAGAGACAGAGCATGAACGGGGGAGGGGCAGAGAGAGAGGGAGACACAGAATCGGAAACAGGCTCCAGGCTCTGAGCCATCAGCCCAGAGCCCGACGCGGGGCTCGAACTCCCGGACCGCGAGATCGTGACCTGGCTGAAGTCGGACGCTTAACCGACTGCGCCACCCAGGCGCCCCTCTCTCTTTTTTTTATGTGTGTTTTTGAGAGAGAGAGAGTTGGAACGAGCACGAGCACGGGGAAGGGCAGAGAGAGAGGGAGACACAGAATCCGAAGCAGGCTCCAGTCTCTGAGCTACCAGCACAGAGCCCAAGGCAGGGCTCGAACTCACGGACCGCGAGATCATGACCTGACACTTAACTGACTGAACCACTCAGGCGCCCCAGCCAAATGAAAACTTTCATGTTTTAAATGGTTATGTTTGTTTTATGTGCCACTCGCTGCACATTTGATGTATACAGTCGGCCACGGTAAACTGCAAACCCGAACCCCTCTTCCTCTAAGCTCATCTTTCTAAGCAACTTTATAAAAAGAACTTTGTACAGTTCTTGGTTATTCAGTTCAGTCTCATATTTTCTTCTCTCTCACTGTACCACCCTTGAGCCTGTGAGCCCTCAGATGCCATTCCTCTCGTGTCCCATGGCCTGCTCTGGAGAGCAAGGGGGCTGAGCCCTACTGGCTACATTCCTCAGGTTCCCTGTATTTGGAGGATCTGCAATCAACCAGGGAAGGTACAGGAGGGAGCCTGGAGACATGGAGAAAAGAAGAACCCAGGGCATTTCTCCCCTCCTTGCCCATCTTCAGCAGCATCTCCAACAGACTGGGGCTCATCTTCTCCCTCTGTAGTGCCAGCTCAGACCAGCCAGGCCCACCGTGCCTTCACTTTTCCACAGCGTGCCCGGCCTCCAGGCCTCAGTAACATTCACCCTTCTGTCTGTCACCCCGGCCCACAAGGGACATTCCCTCCACTGCCAATATCAGAGCTGGCTCACCATCTCCTATTCGACTTCCCAGTAATTCCAACAGCTGTGCAACCAATTCCTGCGTTCAACGTCTCTAACTACTCAGACAGCTTTCTGTGTTCCTGGTAGGCCCTGACACATCTCTTCAAAATCTGTTCAAGTTCACATGGGAAAGCTGATGAGTATCTGCCCCAGTTACTACAAAACGCTCCCATCCCCCCCCCCCCCAGGAGTGTATCAGTCTGTCCATGGAGGCCAAGTTCACAAAATTAAATCTGTCCCCTAAATTGCATGCACAGATGAGTGCACATGCTGTATCCTGTTTTCTTTTGTTTTTACTGTAATCTTCAAAAGCAAGACCTACAAAAACCTACCCCTATCAGGCCACCATGTTGAATGATTCAGGTTTGGCTGGACAGAATCCCCTGGCAGGGGCCACCGTAAGAGACTGCTCCAATCCAGGGCCCTACCAGGACTTGCACCCTGCCCAGGGCTGATCTGGTCCACCAGAGGCATGCCTTTTTTTGACTGGTCTTAGCAGAAGGGGGGCACGTTTTGCAATTTATCTGTCTAGAGGGGTTTTGTTTTTTGCTTTCTAAATTGCATGAGGTAGTATGTGCTAGAGGTGGCCCTCTGCCTATGTATATCCTATTCAGATATACATAGTACTGTAGAACTGAGGTCATCTAACTGATTGTGTGAACTCCTGAGGAGGAGCACAAGGGGTCCTTACCTTAGGATGGACCCTCAATTCTCAAAGTCCAGGGCAATTTTTACATTACAGATCACAATGCATTATACTTATGGGTCCATCCTCCATCCCCATAGATTGTTAGCTCCCCAAGGGTAAGCAAGGACTTTCAGCTTTGTATCTACAAAGCTTAACAAAGTGCCTTACACATAGCAGTGCTCAGTATGTGTTTACTGAGTGAAGACTGAACTGTATTTTATAGTTTACAAAACACTTTTACATGTTATCACCTTTAGTACTCACAGAGATACTGTGAGGTAATCTAGGTGATTTTGCAGGTGAGGAAATCAAGACGGAGAAGGCAAGGTCACACTCTCTGTTAGTAATGCAGGGAGTACTTAAACTTGGGTCTACATATTTCTAGACCAATGTTCTATCACACCTATCCAAGGTCGACTCCTGGTCTTTATTCATAGTAACTCTGCTCAGGACTTTGAATAAATTAGGGAAAAGCACCCCCTCTGGGTGGATGAATCACAAAAAGTTCTTTCCTCTGTGTCAGCAAATCAGAAAAAGACTCCTTCCTAGCAGGTGAGTCTGTATAAAGCACATGCCCCAATCACACACTGCAATTCCCTATAACCCTTCTAGTAAAGTGAAGTTCAGGGATTCCTTTTGATTTTGCCTTTAAATTACATAGAGCTTCTTTTACTAACTCTACTACATATCTATACTGTAAAAATGCTTTTCTTGGCTTTGTTTTTGTTTTGTTTTGTTTGAGAGAGAGAGAGAGTGCAAGTAAGAAGGGGACAGAGAGAAAGAGAGAAGGACTCCCACGAGGGGTGGAGAGAGAAAGAGAGAGAGGGAAAGAAAGGGAGAAAGAAGCAGGGCTCACCCGAAATGGGGCTCATGTTCACCGGAAGTGAGGCTCGAGCTGACCTGACGTGGAACTCAAACCCACGAACCATGAGATCGTGACCTGAGCTGAAGTCAGATGCCCAACAATGGAGCCACCCAGGTGCCTCTACATTTTTTTTAAGTTTATTCATTTATTTTGAGAGAGAGCAAGACAGAGAGCGCACACACAAGCAGGGGAGGGGCAGAGAGAGGGGGAGAAAGAAAGGGGGAGAGAGAGAATCCCAAGCTGATAGCATGGAGCCCCAACATGGGGTTTGCACCCACAAACTGCAAGATCATGACCTGTGTCAAGAGTCAGACGCTTAACTGACTGAGCCCACCCAGGTCCCCTTTGGCTTTGTTTTTAACCTTTTATAACATATTTAGATCAAAAGCATTACTGAGGAAGCTTCTGATGGCAGCAATATTTTTACCCATATCCCAATGAAATAGCTATTTTATGTTAACTACTCTCTTATCCTTTCTATCGCAATCATCTTTAAATGCTTACAGCACTGTGCAATACAATTTTGATAGATTTACCACCTCTTTCCCATAAGTCTTCCCTTTCACTTGAAAACGTAGATTTCCCCACTCTGCCTGTTTCTTGTTTTTTTTTAACAAGGTGACCCACAGCTCTAACAGATGTGAGCATACTGTTTTTTTATCAGCTGCCAATTTTCCATAATTTTTCTTATGATATCTTTAACTCTCTTGTTTTCAAATAGAGGATATACCAGACTTAACCATTTAGAAAGCAAACCTACTCCATCAACCACACATTATGCCGCACCAAGACCTGCCCTGCTCTTGTTTAAGGATCATTTGGCAGATGTCAGAAAATCCTTTTCCAGACTCATGAAAATGGTGGTGGCTGTCTTGATATTAAACTCAAAAAAAAAAAAAAAAAGCAACTCAGAAATTTTTTGTAACTTTCTTTGGTCTTCCCCTGAACTTCAAAAAAGAACCACATCACTCCCTTTTTATTTTTTTCTTTCTCCTTTACAATATCAGTTGGGGTCCCTTTCTTTACATCTTTTTAGGGAACTGTTACAGACACTTCTGGGATTTATAATAATTTCCTTCACATTAATGCAAAAATTCTGTTACTTACCAACTCAATAGAAACAAAAGTTATGACTCCAATTTTATTTTTCTCTCTTCACTTTCTAATCTTTACCTCATGTTCCTTTTATCTTACCTTTTCAATTTCTAAGCCTCAAGATCAATCTTTTTCCTCTATTTCTCCATATCACCCTCTAACCCTTGCACAAAACAGGAATTCAGTAATTTCAAACAGGGTCATGAGCATGCACAGCTCTCTTTTCTGTCTACCTTCTGTTACTGACACTGGCTGAACACTGCTCTCCCCTCCCCAGTTTAGGCCAGTCTTTAAAAATTATACCTTACTAACACCCTTATCCTTTCAATGATACAAACTTGACATTGATCTGGTAAGATTCATATATTTTTCCGAGTTTAATTGAGACATAATTGACATACATCACTCTGTGAGTTTCAGCTATACAGCATAAAGGTGTGACTTACACAGATTCTGAAATAATCACAATAAGTTAACATCCATCACTTCACACAGATACAGATACAGTAAAAAGAAATCGGGGAGGCAAGAAATACATTTCTCCTTATAATAAGAACTCTTAGGGTTTACTCTCAACATATGATGACGTTAGAGTCATCATGCTATCCATTACGTCTCTAGTACTTACTTGAGATTTGTCTATTTTTTTAAAAAAACACTGTAGTCATCAGCAAACGAATGGGTAGAGAAAAATAAGACAGTAGCTGGGAACTGGTTTGGAAGCAACTGCACCGCCCCATAGAAAATATCATCAGGGCCAACTGAGGCAACAGCAGAAGCAACATAGAGAAGACAGAGTCAAGAGACCCAAAGTAGTAACACTGACAAGACTCTGTGTCTGGGAAGGGAGGGTTGAGGGAAGACATAGAGAATTATTCATGAGTTAGGCTTTAGTAGGTGGGCAATATTGTCCTTTATGAGACAAGATGACAGGAGGAAGGGCAAGTTTTGATAGAAATGTAATTCATTGAGTTTTGGTAAATATTCTTCATCTGCAAAACAACCCTTTGCTTCTGTTTTCATTCAATTTAAAGTTGACGTGTAGTATGTTTTAGGTACAATGAGTATGGGGAAATTGATTTATGTTTAGCAGTTAATTTTTTGTGTTTGCCTTCGATATCCCCATGAGACAAACAAAGGGGGGGGTTGACTGATAAACAGTTAGATATGCAAGCCTGGGGGTGCCTGGGTGGCTCGATGGATTGGGTGTTTGACTCCTGATTTTGGCTCAAGTCCTGATCTCGCAGTTCATGGGATCAAGTCCCATGTCAGGCTCTGTGCTGGCAACGCGGAGCCTGCTTTGGGATTCTCTCTCTCCCTCTCTCTTTGCCCCTCCCTCTCTCTCTCTCTCACATTCTCTTGCTCTTAAAATAAATGAGTGAAAGGAAAGAAAACGAAATGAAAAAGAAAGAGAACTTTCAAAAGAGATCTGGGCTAGAAATACACTCTTTGAATCTATTTTATATACATAAAACATTTTTTTTAATGTATATACATATCCTTTATGCCATTTTTCTTTTTAGCTTTTGTCTCTCAACTCCAAATCCAATTCTGTACTGTGCTTTGTGATGCTGGGACAAAGACTATGCAAAATACATTTCCCAGGCTCCTTTGCTAGCTGGCTTCCTGCTAAGACTTGCACTAGAGAGAGACTGGAAAGCAGATCAAGCAGACAAGCAACTTTCTCCTTCCCTTTGCTTAGTCTTCTTGTCAGGAGCACCAGTCCCAGCTGCAACACCCAGTTCCCAGCGCAAGTACCAATGGCACCCCTAACCGACCTCATCCCAGGCCATCAGAGTTACTAGCTGCAACCCGGTCATAACCCCTCCTCAGAGGCCTGAGCCCCAGCTTTGCAGGTCCTCTACTCGGAGTTCTAGCTTTTGACAACCCAAACCTCTTCTCTGTTGTTTCCCCAGGAGGGGGTTGGTAGCCGCCTCTTCGGTAATTATCTCCACTTTAGCTCAGTGCCCCCTTTTGTTTTTTCTCTCCTCCAACCACCCATGGAAACAATGCTGTATATTAAATTCTCTCTGTTGAGGGGCACCTGGGTAACTCAGTTGGTTAAGCGTCCAACTTTGGCTCAGGTCATAAACTCACTGTTGGTGAGTTTGAGACCCGTGTCAGGCTCCGTGAGAACAGCTCAGAGCCTGGAGCCTCGTTGGGATTCTTTGTCTCCCTCTCTCTCTGCCCCTCCCCCACTCTCACTCTGTGTTTCTCTCCGTCGAAAATAAATAAAGATTAAATTGTCTCTGTTGAAATCGTTAGTATGGTTTCTATTTTCTAACTGGACAGGGACTCATATTCTTTGGGTATATGAAAATGAATAAACTTTCCTACCTTCCAGGAGCTCACAGACCAGTTAGGAAATGAAAACAACCAGTAAATGTACTAGTTTCTTTTCAAGATGGGGGACAGCCCATCTTTCTTTCCTCTTCACCTCTTTTTTTTTCTTTACCTCTTAGGAGGTAGAAGACTTGTAACTGATGGAGGAGGGAAAATCACAGCCTGGTAGACACATAGAAAGGGCTGTGGATAAGGATGGAGACAGTCTGCCCGGCAGAGCCACAGAAGGGCCAGAAACTCAGAAACAGTGATTACCATGGAAGCCAAAGTGAGGGACCAGGCTGAACACTGGAACAACTGAATGGGCACAGTCTGGCTTCCTCTCAATCCCTACCCCCTGGTGCTCAGCAGCCAGTCCCTCCCCATCCCCCCACCTCCAGGAATATAAAAATGATTTTTCTCCAAAGAAGTAAGATTAACCATCAGGGGAGAACCAGAGCGGCCAGTGGCAATGCTGTGGCACCACAACAAATTCTTCTGGAACTTAGGGATCCCAGTGTCACAACAGGGTCCCTGGCCACGCACTTTCAGATGAAGCCTGCCAGTAAAGAGGCCTCATTCACATCCACCAAAATCACATTTTCTATTGTGTAAGTCTTCATTTTTAAAAAAAAGAAAAAAAAAGATTTTGTTCAGAACCAAAAATCAAGTATTACATAAAAAGAATACAGTTTAAATACTCTCGCTTTTCCCCACCCACCCAGGTCCCACCTACTCCCACCCCAAAGGTAACCTCTCTGATTAATTTCTTGGATATCCAAAGAAATTAAAGCTTTTACATAAACGCAAGAAAATATATTTGCATGTTCCATTACTCATTAAAATTAGTATACAATACATACTAGTCAGTTTATTTGTTATTTTTTCAATAGTAGCTACTCTAATAAGTATGTGGTGGTATTGCCTTCTGTTATTAATTTGCACTTCCCTCATGTCTAATGATGTTGAGCATCTTTTCATATAATTTTTGCCATCCTGCCTCTCATGGCTGCTGCTGTGCATTACCACAACCTCGGTAACTTAAAACAACAGAATTTTATTCTCTCCTAGTCCTAGAGGCCTGAAGTCCAAACTCAGTATCATTGAACCAAAATTAAGGTTCAGAAGGCCTACGCTCCCTTGGAAGGCTCTAGCAGAGAATCCTTTCCTTGCCTTTTCCAGCCTTTGGAAATGCATTCCTTACATTCCTTGGCTCCTGGCCCTTCCTCTATCTTCAAAACATGTGGGTAGTATCTTCTCTGACTCTGTTTCCTTCTGCTTTCATGACATGCAAATGAAACTTCATAACATTTTTAGACCTACCCTGCGAAGTCACATAATATCACTTTCACAATATTCTGCTGGTCAAGACTGTCAAAAAGGTCCTCCCCAAAGAACACATACAGGTGACCAGCAGGAAGTGAAAAGCCGCTCAACGCCACCAATCATCAGGGAAATGCAAATCAAAACCACAGAGAGCTATCAACTCACACCTGCTAGAATGGCTATTATCAAAAACACAAAGCGATAACAAGTGTCAGCAGGGATGTGGCAAAGAGGCAACACTTGTGCACTGCTGGTGGGAATGGAAGTTGGCATGGCCACTATGGACAACAGCATGGAAGTTCCTCAAACAACTGCAAATAGAACTATCATATATGATCCAGCAATCCCACTTCTGGGATTACAATCCAAAAGAAATGAAACCAGAATCTTCAAGAGAAATCTGCACTCCCATGTTCACTGCTGCTTTCTCCACAAAATTCAAGATATGGAAGCAATACAAGTGTCCGTTACAAGATGAATGGATAAAGAAGAGATTTTACACACACACACACACACACACACACACACACACACACACACTGCAGTATTACTCAGCCATGAGAAAGAATAATATCTTGCTAATTGCAACAGCATGGATGGGCTTTGAGGGCATTATGCTAAGTGAAATAAGACAGAAAAAGACAAAATACTGTATGTTCTCACTTATATGTGGAATCTAAAGAAGCTTAATTCATAGAAACAAAAAGTAGGGAAGTGGTTGCCACTGAGGAATGCGGAGATGCAGGATGTTGGTCAAAGGGTACAAACTTTCAGTTATAAGATGATATGTTCTGTGGATCTAAGGTACAACGTGGTGACTATAGTTAATACTACATTATATACTGGCAAGTTGCTAAAAGAGTAGATTTTAAGTGTTCTCACAACAGCAACAAAAAAAGGTAATGATATGAGGTGAGAGAGGTATTAACTAATCCTATTGTGGTAATCATTTCTGCAATATATACATGTATCAAATCATCACACTGTACCTCTTAAACTTATCCAATGTTTTATACCAATTATAGTGCGATAAAACTGGAAAAGGAAAAAAAAAATACATATGCCCTAAGACCTAGCAATTCACTCCCAGATATATACCCAACTGAAGTGCATACATATGTCCCAAAAGACATGCCAAAGAATGCTCACTGCTGCGTTATTTGCAACAGTCCAAAGCTGGAAACAATCTAACTATCTTTTAAGAGTAGAAAAGGTACATGTATGTATCATGATAGATACAGCCGACTGATTACAGAAGTTAAAAAGGAGTCAAATACAACTATATACCTCAACATGGATGAACCCCACAAACATACACATGCTACCACTCCATTTCTATAAAGTTCAAAACAGAGAAATCTAAATGACAGTGCTAGAGAATTTTATTGTTTCCCTAGGGTAAGGTGCCATGACTATAAAATTGAATAAACTGTGATGTTAGGAATTAGGATAATGTTTACCTTTGGGGAGAAAAAAGGGGTACTGACTGCAGGGAGCTCTGGGGAGGCTTCCAGGTTGCTGATAATATTATTTCTTGATCTGAACTGTGGCTACAAGATGTGGTCACCCTGGGGCAATTTACCGAGTTTCTGTACTTTTTTACATATAGATCAACAAGTAAACATCTGTGAAGCACCTAACATGTGCACAGAAGATTGTGTTGGGCACTGTGTTCTCTCTCCTTTTACCTACTTTGCCGGCATCACCCCAGTGGAGGGATCCCGTTCTTATTAACTGGTTCAAGGGACGGTACAGTGAATGAGTGCAGCCAGCCTCTGCAAGTCCATTCTGAGAGTGGGGTCCAGTCAGGCTTAGGCCAGAGGTTCAATCCCTTTGTTTAGCAGAGCCCACGACAGAACTTCCCGGCTCATGACAACTCTTCCGTGCCACGTTTAAATGTCCAAAGAGAATTGCACTGCTCACGGCCAGGATACCCTGCTCAAAGCTTGCATGACACTGTTGACTCAGGAAGCAGTAGTTGATAGAGGGGCAAGAAGAGCTTCTGTGACTCCACTGTGCTTGCGGCAGGTAGGAGGCAGAGCTAAGTCTGAACCTGTGGAGAACTGTGCTCTGGTTACACACTAACTACATTACTCATTTTCTCAAATAGAAAACTGTAAGAATGGCAGGGGCGCCTGGGTGGCTCAGTTGGTTGAGCGTCCAACTTCAGCTCAGGTCATGATCTCATGGTCCGTGAGTTCCAGCCCTGTGTCCAGCTCTGTGCTGACAGCTCAGAGCCTGGAGCCTGCTTTGGATTCTGTGTCTCCCTCTCTCTCTGACCCTCCCCGTTCATGCTCTGTCTCTCTCTGTCTCAAAAATGAATAAACATTAAAAAAAAAACACAAATAAACATTAAAAAAAAATTTTAAGTTGTACAAATGGTAACACATCTATCAATATTTGAAAAGTATTTATTTGCATAATTAAATTTTAATGACATCAGTGTGCGTGACAGTCTTGCCTATATACAGATGGAAATTTCAGGTATAAATGTAAATAAAAACACTTTGATTTGGGGGAAGAAAAATAAAGCCCTTCAAACTTCAAGGGGAGGAGACAGAAACGCTACCTCTTGATAGGAGAATGGCAAGTTTCTAGAAAGTTATGTGACTTGAGGAAAAGCTAAGTGAAATATGCAGGACAAATGCTGCATAATTCCATTCATATGAAGTACCCAAAATAGTCAAATCCATAGACTCAAAGAGTGGAACTGCAGCTGCCAGGTGTGAGGCGAGGAAGATATGAGGAGGTGTACATCAATGGGCATAAAGCTTCAGTCAAGCAAGATGAGTAAGTTCCAGAGACCTGCTGTGGAACACTGTGCCTACAGTCAACAGTATACTCTACACTTGAAAAGTTAAGAGGGTAAATCTCACCTTAAGTGTTCTTTTCATAATAAAATGTTTTTTAAAAGGCAGTTATGCGAGGTAGGAGACACACTCTTGATCATCTTTAGAAAACGCAATCTGCTGCAGTGACCTTAGCATATTATTTGGAGATGTTAAGGTAACCACCAAAAGAGCTAAATCTAGAGTCAGTTTAAAAGCATTAAGAGAGGGGCGCCTGGGTGGCTCAGTTAGTTGAGGGTCCGACTCCGGCTCAGGTCATGACCTCGATTCATGAGTTTGAGCCCCGCGTGTGAGCCCCATGTGTGTGGCCCACTGCTGTCAGCACAGAGCCCACTTAGGAACCTCTGTTCCCCTCTCTCTCTACCCCTCCCCTACTTGCGCACACCTGCGCGCGCGCGCTCTCTCTCTCTCTCTCTCTCACTCAAAAATAAAACATTTTCGAAAAATAAAAGAAGAGAAGTTAACCCTGGAGGATGGAACTGAGGCTGATCAACAGTAGGGTAGGGACCATGATTTTTTCCTTACACATTCTATAATATCTTTTAATCAAGTACATGTATTAGTTTGATAAATTCTCTTAATATTGTATTTACAGGGGCGCCTGCCTGGCTCAGTCAGTAGAGCATGCGACTCTTGATCTGAGGGTTGTGAATTTGAGCCTCACATTGGGTGCAGAGATTATTTTTAAAAATTAAAAAAATCTTTTTAAAAAATATTGTATTAGAGAACAAACTGAGGGTTGCTGGAGGGGAGGTGGGGAGGGGATGGGCTAAATGTGTGATGGGCTCTAAGGAGGGCATTTGTTGGGATGAGCACTGGATGTTATGTGCAAGTGATGAATCACTGCGTTCTACTCCTGAAATCAATACTACATTGTATGTTAACTAACTTGAATTTAAATAATGTTTTTTTAAAAAAGACATAGGATGGGAATGCAAGCTGGTACAGCCACTCTAGAAAATAGTATGGAGGTTCCTCAAAAAACTAAAAATAGAACTACCCTACGACCCAGCAATTGCACTACTAGGTATTTCTCCAAGGGATACAGGTATGCTGTTTCGAAGGGACACATGCACCCCAATGTTTATAGCAGCACTATCAACAATAGCCAAAGCATGGAAAGAGCCCAAATGTCCATCGATGGATGAATGGATAAAGAAGAGGTGGTATATATATATACAATGGAGTATTACTCGGCAATCAAAAAGAATGAAATCTTGCCATTTGCAGCTATGTGGATGAAAATAGAGGGTATTATGCTAAGTAAATTATTCAGTCAGAGAAAGACAAAAATCATATGACTTCACTCATATGAGGACTTTAAGAGACAAAACAGATGAACATATGGGAAGGGAAACAAAAATAATATAAAAACGGGGGGGGCAAAACATAAGAGACTCTTAAATATGGAGAACAAACAGGGTTGCGGGAGAGGTTGTGGGAAGGGAGTGGGCTAAATGGGTAAGGGACACTAAGGAATCTACTCCTGAAATCATTGTTGCACTACATGCTAATTAATTTGGATGTAAATTTTAAAAAACTAAAAATTAAATTAAAAAATAAATAAATAAATAAAAAGACATAGAAAAAAATGTAATGAAATTCAAATTTTTCAAATATTCTATTTGGAAAAATATATATGTCGTTAAGATATGAGCTGTTCTCTAACAGTTACACGCTGCCACTTCTGGTCTCACATAAGCCAGTGTTTAGAACCCAGCTTCTTTACTGGTTTCCTTTAAAAAAAAATGTCACCCCAAACTTGGTGATTATCTGAATTCTTCTTTTTTTTTTTTAATGTTTACTTATTTTTGAAAGAGGGAGAGAGACAGAGCATGAGTTGGGGAGAGGCACAGAGAGAGGGAGACACAGAATCCAAAGCAGGCTCCAGGCTCTGAGCTGTCAGCACAGAATCCACCACAGGGCTTGAACTCACGAACCAGGAGATCATGACCCGAGCCAAAGTCAGATGCTTAACCCACTGAGCCACCCCTGATTATCTGAATTCTTTATGGCAATTTATAGGATCATAGAAAAGGATCATATAAAATCAAATGTTACACTGTAGTTTTCCTAAATATAGTTTTAAAAATTTTTATCAAACTATTACATGAATTTTATTTCTAGATTTCAAACAGTACAGGCTTGTGGTAAAAAGTAACTGCCTCCCCCGCACCTGCTTTCCATTCCCAGTATGTTCTGGAAGGTCAGCCTCCTTCCTTCTTTTCAACTAATTCTGGACTTAGTTCTTCTGGTGGTTTTCACTTGAAAATCCTCCATTTGAAATCTCTGTCTTCCTTCCAAGTTGCCTCTGTCTTCTCAAATTTACCTGTTCCCTTTCCCCAGGAGGAATGGGTGCAGAGACTTATTTGGGTCCCTGAGTCCAAGGGGCTCAGCTTCAGCTCCTGGGCAAGTTTATCACAGCTTCCCCTCTTCAAAGATTGGCCCTCCCGGCAAGCAATTTGATACTTGCTGCTTGTAAAAGAAAGTTTCTCCTTATTTTACACCAATTAGTAAAATATAGAGTAGTATAATCAATCATGGAAGTACATTCAGTGCTCAGAAAAAAACTCCAAGAAGAATGGTTAACTCTAAGGAAATCAGGAAAACACTTTCCAGAAGAAAAAATATATATTTGGCAAGGGGGGAAGGCTTTTCAGATAGATGGAAAGGCCTGGAAAGGGTAAAACTACACAGGGTCTTAAGGGAACCTGTATTTTTGCAGTATAGAGTACAAGAGGAGAAAATGTGAGAAATGAGCCTAAAAAGTTAATAAGAGTCAGTTGGTCCCAATATATGAGACTAAAGAGCTGGACTTAAGCCCATAGTCCAGGAGTTGAAATTTTAAATGCCTGTAAATGCCAAAGAGATCGTGCAAATGAGCAAAACGAAATCATGTAAATGAGAAAATAGACAGGAAGTGTACAACCCTGTGGGAAACTGGGGAAATTGTGCCCTTCCAAATGGAACAGTTCAATTATTTTTATACAAAATATGTCTAGTGTTGCCAGTCCAGTGTTTTAATAATAGCAGAATATCCAGACTTTTCTGTCAAATTCTCTAATTTTTAAGTGTTGGCAACTATTACATGGGTTTTTTTTTTCTCCAGGCTCATGGTATGTGGTCAAAAAATATTATATATATGCTTGAAAACTGGTTTCAGCCAACAGACCAGAGTTTTTACCTCTTTTAGAGGCAACAGAGAACGACCATTATAAAACCTTAAGACCTTGTGCAGCCACGGTCAGATCCACAATTTTAAAGGTTTCCCTGGTGGCAGGATGTAGAATGGACTGATCGGGAAAGTGAAAACGTGAAATTGAACATATAGAGATAGGTTGGAAGGCTCTTGCAATTGATCACTGATAGCAGATGTGCTGAGAGTTCAAACTAAGGTACCATGTTTATATAACCGATTGTTATTTTTCAATACAAGTAGTGAAATAGTCCTGAGCTTTTCCACCAGAACGAGACCCCAAATGATCACTGAGAACTTTATTTCTGTAAATCGTGGGTGTTACACTTTCAGAGACAGAATGGATTTCTCTCTTCACAACTTTCCATGACTTCCTCTTTTTTCTTTTTTCTCATAAAGCTACTTGCCAATAGCAATAAAAGAAAAGACTGTACATCTGGCTTTAGAAAGACAGCTTGTTGAACCTCTACCCTCTGCTTCTGTATTATATCAATCGCAGAAGCAAACAGATATCTTCTCCAAACCGTTCCCACGTGCCCACATCTCTGAATATAAAATAAACAGTGCAGGCCATGAAAACAGACTGTTTTAAACAGTGCATGCCAGCTGGGAATACTGTCTAAACATAATCCTTATTTTTATAGCCATTTAAAGATGCACTTTATCTATTAAATTAACTATTAAAAGGAGAAAATGGGGAAAAGAGAGAGAAGAGGTAGAGGGAAAAGAGAGGTGATTCATCTGTTTTTCTGTAACACCTAATACCTCCATTTCTTTTTTTTTTTTTTTTTATAATTTTTTTTTTCAACGTTTATTTATTTTTGGGGGACAGAGAGAAACAGAGCATGAACGGAGGAGGGGCAGAGAGAGAGGGAGACACAGAATCGGAAACAGGCTCCAGGCTCTGAGCCATCAGCCCAGAGCCCAACGCGGGGCTCGAACTCACAGACCGCGAGATCGTGACCTGGCTGAAGTCGGACGCTTAACCGACTGCGCCACCCAGGCGCCCCTCCATTTCTTTATGCATAGATGTCAATCTATATATTTCCGCACAAAATTATTTTATCCAGGCAAAAGTAGAAAATTTTAGTCGCTTTCAGTGTCTTTTTAAGATTTTTTCAAACCAAATCTGTACAAGACAGATCAAGGCTATCTTTGTCTCATGTTCCAATCTAATCAGTGAGAAACCATGTTCCCTAGTTCTGCAGACAGAACCATTCAGGTGCTGACCACGCTTGGCCCCCTCCCATGTCATGAGTTCACAAGGTATGCCCAGGCACCAAGTCCATCCCAGCTGTCCCCAGAATGAAAAAGAGATACTACATCGGTATCACTGCATGCCAGGCAGGCTTCAAAGATAGTCTAGGCTTCAGTGACATTATCGGCTATTTGCACCCTAAGCAGCACATGAAGAAGTCAAGGGTTCACATGCAGGAAGGAAGTTCTGGCCTGCTTTCCCACCAAATCCTGGGTTCTGGGCTCTGGTCCCACATTTTTCTAAGCTGCTTTACTTTTCATAAAGATATGTATGGATATGACCCTGGCATCAGAGACCCTGCTCTCATTGCTGTAAAATTCCCTTTATCCATGGAGATAAAAACCAACATTCCCACCCACTTGTTCCTGCTTCTATCCATGGAGTTTCAGCTTAAAGAGAGTATAGTTCCCATCTCCGAGATCAGAATAAAGGGAAAGTGAAATTCCTGTGAATCCTTCCGGAGTTGTGACAAAGATGTGTTCCAGATATCCTGAGCTGAAACTTGGAATGCATTTTTTCATTAAAACAATCATCAGCTCTCTAGCCAGTTCATAAAATCCTATTTAATCTATAATGTTCTCAGAATATTCCAGAAATTTCAATGTGATCCATCTGTTCTGTTCCCATTATTGCCCAGGTTATTTTTCTTTTTTAACTGAGTAGCATGAATATAACCCTACTCTGCCAAATTCCCCAAGTGTCTCTACTCAAATTTGAAAAGTTCCATTTGTGCAGCCTACCAGATATTAAAAACCTATGAGGTTCAGCAGATGAGTTTTGCAGTTCCAGTACTGTGTGGCCCATCTCGGGCCATCAACAAAGTGTAGGTATGTTCCACAGCACCTTCCTTTCCTTCTACCCTTCAGCTTTCATGGAAAATGCAGGAAAGTTTGAGGCCTGTTATTTTAAATGGTAGCCTGCCAGAGACATGCCCATTTATATACATAAATTTTATATGTGATTTATTAATGGGAAAAGAATAGATTCTTGGATGAAAATGAGAAAAACCATTCATTGCATGGCAAAAAAAAAAAATCATTCTTCTGGATCTTATGATTCCTCTCCCTCATCTTATTGGAGAGAAGAAAGGAAAATACGGAGAGAAGTGTGCTAGCCCCTTGAAATGTACAGACTAGATAATTTCAACAGAGCTTGTCAAAGTCTCAGTATGGACTGGTGACCTTCTGGTGTATAATCCATACCTGGAACACATGAAGCGTGATGAATGATCTGCAAGGATCAGCTTGGCTCTCATCGTCTTCCTCAACACAGCCACCAGTGAAACTCATCAGGCTCCTAATGCTGACCTCCCAGGTGAAGACTTCTCACCCTCCAACTCTGGTCTCCTACAAGTAAGACTGCACCCTCCTAGCCCAGGGGTCCTCCACTGGTCTCCTCAGGGATACAGAGGAGGCCACCTCATTCTTCCTCAAGTTTCCTGCTATAACTACAGCATAAATTCTGTGTCTAGATTCTCTCAGGTCCTCTCTTTTGGCTCTCCAAACCCCATTTGGAGGACGAAAAAAATTTAAACCCTAATAATCTGTTATTTCTTGCTCACTTCTCAAAGTAATCAGAATGCCTGGGAGTAATGTGGGAATATAACATAAGGAAGTGCGAAGCAAAAAAACACAAGTTTATTGTTTCTAGATATTAAATGGTTGCACATTAGTAACTCAGCACTATCCTTAAATGATCATAGAGAAAAGAGAGAGGGAGCTCCACTCATTTAAAAAAAAAAAAAAAATGCCAAGGAAAGTCTCTGATTGGCCCAACTGAATTCTCCCATCCCCAATAAACCCTGTGAAGAAAATGGGGTATTGTGAGAGGCCCGCCCTGTGGAAGAGAAAGCTAAAACCACACATTTGAGCTAAAGAAGCCTCAACAATTCTCTGAAAGAAGATAGAAGCACTTTTCAAATCAAGTAAAAAGAGTGTTTACAGGGACGGACATCTGGGTGGCTCAGTCAGTTAAGCATCTGGCTTTTGAATTCTGTTCAGGTCGTGATCTCATGGTTCCTGAGTTCAGGCCCCACATGGGGATCCAAGCAGACAGTGCAGAGCCTGCTTGGGACTCCCTCTCTCCCTCTCTCTCTCTCTCTCTCTCTCTGTCTCCCTCTCTCTTCCCCTCCCTGCTTTTGCTTTCTCTCTTTAAAAAAAAAAAAAAGTGTTTACTACACAGGAGCCTATTCTAAAAGTCTCTGCAGAAATCTTTACTAAAAGGGTTTAACAGGGGCACCTGGGTGGCTCAGTGGGTTAAGTGTCTGACTCTGGCTCCAGTCATGAGCTCTCAGTTCATGGTTTGAGCCCAAGTCCAGCTCTGTGCTGAGAGCACAGAGCCTGCTTGGACTTCTCTCTCACTTTCTCTCTCTCTGCCCCCACCCCTGCTCATGCTCTGTCTCTTTCAAGATAAATAAGCTTAAAAAAAAAAAAAGGGTATGTCATCTACAACTGGAGAAAACAAAAATCGATCCAAATATATATAATATATATACCTCCTGTGCTGTATAAGTGAGACCAGACTTCAGAATGTTTCTCAAGAATAATTCTAGCTCACAGTGTGCCCAGAAATCCCATGGATCTGTCCCTGTCCAAGGGCGGACAGAAGAGGACACCTGGGCTGCTTACTCTGTTAAACATCTCACTCTTGGTTTCCTTCAGGTCGTGATCTTGGGGTTCCTGAAACGGCACCCCACCTTGGGCTCTGCACGAACAGGGTGGAGACTGCTTGGGATTCTCTCTCTCCCTCTTCCTCTGTCCCTCCCCTGCTTGCACAAGCTCTCTCTCTCTCTCAAAATAAATAAATAAACTTAAAAAGAAAAAAGAGTGGACAGAAGAGGCTCAGAAATGCTCCCTCTTCTAGTCGCCCCCTATTCCAGCCTCTGACCACCCTCCAACTAGCCAGTCTCAGCCTCCAAGACCACCTTCTCTGCCATCCTCTGCCCCCAGGGCCGGCTAGTACTTTTTTGAGTTTAGCTCCTCATTGCCAATCAACCATGAGCTCTCAATTTTGTCAGAATTATTCCACTGGTGTTCGCCACTGTCTATCTGCACCTGTGGGCCTCTTACACTTACCTCTTTCCAGGCTTCTATTTGCACTGAGACCGTGTGGCTTGGATAGGGCGTAGGCCGCTTCTGCGAATTAGCTCACAAGCGCAAGGGCACCAGCTTCTCTTGAAAATGCCAAACCCGCAGTGGCTGCGGCCTCTCCCCGCAAGTGAAGAAGCCATCCCAAGATGACTGGGGTAAAGCCCTGACCACCATGGAACCTGCCAGGGTGCTGGAGGAGAACCTGAACCCAGCCCTTCTGCATCTGCGAGCCCCCGCTTCTGTCTGCGCAGACACGCGTCTCTGTGACTTCCTGCAGAAGCACTTCCTGCATAAGGAGGTGAAACTCATCAGGAAGATGGCGATCACCTGACCCGCCTCCGCAGACTGCGCGGCGTCTCTCCCCTTGGAAGGCCTCCAGGGCTCAGTGGCCTCGGAGGGGCTCCTCTGGCATCCCACTGATGTCAAGGAGCCAACATAAGCCCGTCCCTACAGCCACTGAGGCAGTTTGGGAGCCCTCTCCAAAATGCGGACCAAATGGAAACAAAGCTTTTAGTAGCAAAAAAAAAAAAAAAAAAAAAAAAAAGGTGGGGGGCTTGCAAAATATTTGCATCAAGAGGTTTCTCTGTACTGGGGCGCCTGGGTGACTCCGTGGATGAGCTTCCGACTTAGTCTCGGGTCATGATCTCACGGTTTGTGAGTTCCAGCCCCTATTCGGGCTCTGTGCTGACAGCTCAGAGCCTGGAGCCTGCTTCGGATTCTGTGTCTCCCTCTCTCCTCTGTGCCTCCCCCACACACGTTCTGTCTCTCTCTCCTTCAAAAATAAATAAACATTAAAAAAAAATTTTTTTAAAGAAGTTTCTCTGTACACGCTATATAATCCAAAATACAGTGATAATTCCAGCAAGTTTAGTGACTCTATTTAGACCATTTGTTTGACCTCAGAGAAGGTATCAGACTCCAAGATCAATCCACCCATGTCTTAAAATCCCTTAAAATGCAGATCAGCTTCAAGAGAGGCCTTGGTCACCCTGAATAGAAAGAAGGATTCTTGGAAACTGAATTTATTTCCTGGCAGAGATTCTATCCACACCCCCACCCATAGAATACAGGAGAAGATGGCATTCTGGAACTCTATGGTATTATACTGAAATGCCTGAAGCCAAAAGAGTCAGCTGATTTTCTTCTTAATGAAGAAAACCAAAAGAGCTTTCTCTATTTTCCATTAAAATGGACAATGTATCAGCTCTAGGAATCTCTGAATGTTCATGGTTCTACTGATATCTTTACTGGTGAAACCAGCAGTTAATTCCCACGATTAACAACCAATAAAGAATTAATTATTCTTTGGAAGTTGATTCAAGGTCTTTCCTGCCAAGCCCTGAATAAACAAGAAAATAAGGTCAAGCAAGTATTTGCAGCATTAGTGACATGTGAAAAAGGAATTTGAAGATAGGCTTAACATAAGATTCATAACTATGTGCAGCTCTAGTAAGACTTAGATTGACATAGCTCTGTGACTATTCAATTACAGGTAGCTCTGCTGTGATTTTAGAAGGTCAGAAAAAGCATGACAAATTGCAAAAATGGCCTCAAATGTTTTTCCTCCAACCAAAAGGTTCTGTTTCTTCACTCTTGAATCTAGGTAGGTTATATGATTTCCTTTGGCCAATGTCTTAGAAGCAAAAGCTTAAAAAGTACTTTAACCCCGGGGGCATCTGGGTGGCTCAGTCAGTTGAGTGTCCTACTTCCACTTAAGTCATGATCTCACGGTTTATGAGTTCAATCCCCACATCAGCCTCACTGCTGTCAGCACAAAGCCCACTTCAGATCTTCTGTCCCCACCTCTCTCTGCCCCTCCCCTGCTCACACTCCCTCAAAAATAAATTAAAAAAAAAAAAAGTACTTTAACTTTGGAGTTTGTCATGTGCTGCTCTTGGAACCCTGGCACCATGGGAACAAACCTGGACTATTTTGCTGGAGGATAAAAGACATGTGACCCAGTCACCTCAGTTAAAAAGCAGCCAACACAACAAGTGACTAGAGACACGTGAGTGAACCCAGTCAAGATCAGCAGAAGAACCAGCTAATTGAGCCCAGCCCAGAACACCAACCATGGAATCAATGAGCTAAATAAATGATTCTTTAAAGCCACAAAACTGAGTATGATTTGTTATGCATCAAATGCTAACTGATACAAAAGAGGTATTTATATACTCTATTTCATTGAGAGGTCTTAGAAGTCCTTTGTGCAGGGCCACTTAGGGACATTTGTAGGAATTAGTTAAAGGGCCACCTATGGGAGGATCATGGGGTCACCCTGGTTTGGTATGCAAGGCACAGGCTAGATATCAGTCTCCTTTTACTCCCTAAGCAGAGTACTCTTATACAGTGAACAACCTACACATATGTAAGAAGTCCTACTTTTATGCCACCAGCTACAGCATGAGTTCAAGGGCCATGCTCAAAATAATGCATATGTGGGGGCGCCTGGGTGGCTCAGTCGTTTGAGCGTCCAACTTCAGCTCGGGTCATGATCTCGCGGTTTGTCAGTTCGGGCCCCACGTCGGGCTCTGTGCTGACAGCTCAGAGCCTGGAGCCTGCTTTGGATTCTGTGTCTCCTTCTCTCTCTGCCCCTCCCCCACTTGTGCTCTGTCTCTATCAAAAATAAATAAATCTAAAAAAAAAATTAAAAAAAAATAATGCATATGTGTTATTTCTATTGCCCTGTAGCCATTTTTCAAATTGTACCCCCCTCCTACACTCCATGTATATCTGTAGTGCCTTTCAATCTAGGGGCCCACTCCTTAAGCCACAAAGGAAGTCATATGACTCAAACTGGACAATCTAAGAACCTGACCCCTTCATGACAATGATGGCCCAGGAATATGGCCAAAAAGGGCCAATGTGTTTCTTCCCTGTAGATTATAGAGGAGAGATAATTTCCTCCTAATGAGATACTAAGCTGCAGGAACCATACAAAACCCCTCCTTGCCAAGCACGAGCTTTCCCACCACAAAAAGAGAGACTATTAGAGAAGGAAGTTAAAGAAAAACAAAGCAAATAAATGGAGAGCTTCCTAACAGCAAAATTTGAGAAGTTTAATCCAATTCTACCTAAGATGTGGAAAAATTGTTATGGAATTCAACTTGGATTCTGTCGTTTGCAATGAAAGTGTTCAGACTATTATACTTGAAAGAAGATAAATGTGGTCCTGATACTACTACTAATATGATATCTGGAGGTGGAGTCTGGAGGTCTCCATGATTACATTCTTCCAGAATGGTGTTCAGAAAGTAGTATAGATTCCTGTGGAAATAAAATAACCATTTTCCGACTGGCTGTTTTTCATCTACTTAATGAGAAACTTTAAACTCTTAAAGATTCTTCTCTTCATTACTCTCTGGCAGCTTTTTTCAATCAGAGGTTCTACAAGAGAACAAAGTCCTATAGTCCTACAGAAAATTTGAATAATGAGTTTTTAAATCAGTTGTCTAAAAGATGGTACCTACTAGTACTATTCTACATAGAGCAGAGCAGTTAATTAATCACATACAAAAATGTCTACATACACAAATTCTCTAGCAGCAACTCCTATAAAAAGAACTATAGAGGGGCGCCTGGGTGGCGCAGTCGGTTGAGCGTCCGACTTCAGCCAGGTCACGATCTCGCGGTCCGTGAGTTCGAGCCCCGCGTCGGGCTCTGGCCTGATGGCTCAGAGCCTGGAGCTTGTTTCTGATTCTGTGTCTCCCTCTCTCTCTGCCCCTCCCCCGTTCATGCTCTGTCTCTCTCTGTCCCAAAAATAAATAAATGTTGAAAAAAAAAAAAAGAACTATAGAGTTTTTATCATATCTAAGATAGTTTGTTGCATTTATTTTTTAATATTAATTTCTTTAGAGAGAGCGAGAGGGAGGGACAGAGAGAGATGGAGAGAGAGAATCTCAAACAGGCTCCATGGTGTCAGCACAGAGTCTGATGCAGGGCTTGATCTCACAACCATAAGATCATGACCTGAGCTGAAATCACCACTTAACCATCTGAGCCACCCAGGCGCCCTAACTGTTGTATTTAATAGTCAACCACTATACTCCCAGATCCTAAAATGAACTTTTATTTTCACATGTTAATATATCTTACATTTGATATAATAAGCATTCTGGTTTGTATTTTCTTTCTAAATATTATGTATAAAATAACAGTGCATCTCATATAATCCATGGCCTCTTGGGTTTGCTGAAACATTTCATAACTGAATATACAGTCACCCTGAAAAGTAAGTACACATCTTAGAGAGATTGTTAGGGCACCTGGGTGGCTCAGTTGGTTGGGCGGCCGACTCCGGCTCAGGTCATGAAATCGCAGTCCATGAGTTTGAGCCCTGCGTTGAGCTCTGTGCTGACAGCTCAGAGCCTAGAACCTGCTTTGCATTCTGTGTCTCCCTTTCTCTCTGTCCCTCCCCCGTTTGCAATCTGTCTCTCTCTCTCTTTCAAAAATAAACATTAAAAAAATTTTTTTTAAAGAGAGAGATTGTTTATCATATTTTATTTACCATTCTCTCCTCACCACACACTCATCCCCAACAAACACATAATCCACAGCATATTAACACCATATGGCTATGTTAAATTTTGTAACATGAGTTTTCATAAGATTTTGTAATAAACTTCTAAAGCTGCAATGAAATATTTGTGCTTCAACTACCATTGTCTAGGCTGGTGGAAAAAAATCTTTATTGTCTTGCTAAAAGAAAAGTTCTGTGACAGTGTTAGAATACAAAAGAATAGTTTCATCGATTCTCGGCCTTTTGGCTAAGATCAAGTGTAGTACAAAAGAATACAGTTTTTCATTCTTTTATTTATTAGTGAGTTCATTTTCATTAACCAGTGTATTAGTCTGCTAGGGCTAACATAACAAAATGCCACAGACCGCGGGGCTTAAACAAGTATTTATTTTCCCACAGCTTTGGAGGCTGGAAGGCTAAGACCAAATGCCATCAGGATTGGTTTTTGATGAGGCTTCTCATTCTGGCTTGTAGATGGCCACTTCCTCACTATGACCTCACATGGCCTTTCCTCTGTGTGCAGGTGTGGAGAGAAGTCTCTAGTATCTTTTCCTCTCCTTATAAGGACACCAGTCCTATGAGATTAGGGCTCCACCATTCTCACCTCACTTAACCTCAATTACATTCTTAAAGGCTCTATGTCCAAATATAGTCACATTGGGGGTTAGGGCCGCTCAGGCTCCCCAATAAAAATCATTTATAACAATATTTACTGATAATTTACCACGTGCCCTAATCTATAGTAAGTGGCTTACACATACTATCTCATGTGATATTCATGGCAAACTTCTGAGATAGGTATTTCAGTTCAACGTGAGATAACGGAGGCTTAGAAGCTAAGATCATTTCCCAAAGAGATACAAATGGTAGGTGGTAGACTTGGTCTTAATTCAGGTCTGCCTGAGTCTAGAATTCAGGCTCTCAACTGCTATGCCACACTGCTTCCATTTAAACTCTTTTCATATTCGTTATTCAGACTGGACTACGAAAAGAACATGTAAAGATGTGTGAATGATAATGTACACAAGTAGAACCAACAGATCATGCTGAAAACCCCTGAATTCTTGTTAAATCCAACCTCTTCAGTCTAGGAGTCCAAGTTCCAAAATTCACCCAACCCTACACGTTCAGTCATATGCCTCATTATACCTCACTATCATCCCCATGGCCACTATCCATCCCAGAAAGGCCCCTGCATCTCAGTAGTAGACTCTCTTCCTCATCACATCCAATCCTCTCCCTTCTGGTTTCTCTGCCTGAAGTGTCCTTCCCTCCCATTTCATGTTTGTCCAAACCCAGTGCTGCCTTTTTCAAGAAGCCTGTCTGATCTTCTTTCTCCCTCATGGGTCTCAGCATTTTGAACTTGTATTAGAGACAGACTTTTCCTTATATTTTTTTATTTTCTTTTTATTTTTCCTCTCTATTTCTGGCTCCTCCTATTCGATTTTGGATTTCAGGAAGAGAGGAAATTGGCAGTATGTGTTTTTGGAAGTCACATAACCTTCTAAGCCTCAGCTTCCTCGTCTTTAAAATGAGATAATAAGGGGCGCCTGGGTGGCTCAGTCGGTTAAGGGGCCGACTTCGGCTCAGGTCATGATCTCGCGGTCCGTGAGTTCGAGCCCCGCGTCGGGCTCTGTGCTGACAGCTCAGAGCCTGGAGCCTGTTTCAGATTCTGTGTCTCCCTCTCTCTCACCCTCCCCTGTTCACGCTCTGTCTCTTTCTGTCTCAAAAATAAATAAACGTTAAAAATTAAAAAAAAAAAAAAAAAAAAATAAAATAAAATGAGATAATAATATTGCCAGTAAAATGCGGCCTCAGGCTAAAGTTTGGATTAAGAGTGTGGCTATGCCAATGGCACGGTTGGAGCTAGAGAGTGTTATGCTAAATAAAATGTCAGTCTGAGAAAGACAAGCACTATATGATTTCACTCATATGTGGAATTTAAGAAACAAAACAAATGAATGGGGGGGAGGCTAGGCGGGGAGAGAAGGGCAAAGAAAGAAACAGACTCTTAGCTTTGGACAACAGAGGATTACCAGAAGGAAGTGGGGGGGGGCGTTAAATGGGTGATGGGTGTTAAGGAGGGCACTTGTTGTGATGAGCACTGGGTGTTATACGTAAGCAATGAATCACTAACATTGTACACTTAAAACACTGTATGTTAACTGCACTGGAAATAAAATTAAAATTAAATAACATAAAATGAAATAAAATAATGTGGCTATAAGACCCTTCGTTAAACTCAGAAATATTGAAGTTGTTTCCTCATAGATCTTCTGAGAGACCATAAGATTACTAAGAATCTTAAAAGCCTTCCTCCTATAGCACTCTGTGTCTCAGCACAAGGTAGAAGGGGGGTTTGTAAGTGTGGCTTTTATCTAAAGGAGCAGATCCTAACTTGAAATACAGTTGTGTAGAAACACAAGTTACATAGGAAGTATGTAGGAAGCTTACAAAGTCTTTGGCTAAATGGGTCAAAGACAGTTCAAAATAAAAAGAGGCTTCGAAGCAGAAATCAAGCTGAGAGTGCTACTGAGATGCTTGCATGTGCCATTTCCTGTGGGAAACATAGTGTGACTTAGAGGGTTGACCCAGAACCCAGAAGGCAGACCCAGAAGCCACAGAAAATTACTTTCCAGTAGCAGAACCCTAATTAAAGAGTACTTCCTGTTCTCTGAGTCAACAGAAATGGTGGCTTGTGGCCAACTTGATTCCAAAATTGCTATACACCTCCTCTCTGCCCCCTTTTGGAACAGAGTTGTCCCTGTGGCTACCCTATCCCTCTCCCATGATTACGTGCTGGATACGTGTCAGACCATTTGTCTTTTTTTTTTTTTTTTTTTTTTTTTTTTAACATGGCTTTCCTTCTAAGGAACTACACCAAAGAATCCTGGCCACGCTTTGGCTTAGCTCAGGCTGCTATAACAAAACACCATAAACTAGGTGGCTTATCAACAACAGAAATTTGTTTCTCACAGTTCCAGAGGCTGGAGGCCCATGATCAGGATGCCAGCATGATCAAGTCCTATTGAGGGCCCTCTTCTGGGTTTCAGAGGACTGACTTCATTAGATCTCCCATGGCTGGAAGAGAGCAAGCTAGCTAGCTCTCTGGCCTCTTCTTTTAGAGGCACTAAAGCTTTCAAATCTGGCCACCATCAATTCCCTCCCTTCCTGTTGTACATATGCCACAGCTCACTAAGAGGTAGGGGTAAGTTCCCCTTTCTTTGGACCTGGGCTAATCCTGTGCATATTTTCACCTATAGGATGAAACATAGATGATGTTTTGGGACTTACAAGCCCAAACTTTGAAAGAACTGGCTACTCACACTTTCTGCCACTTGAAACTGTGTTAGAATACGATGTAAGAAGCCCGATCCAGGGGCGCCTGGGTGGCTCAGTCAGTTAAGCGGCCAGCTTCAGCTCAGGTCATGATCTCACAGTTCATGGATTCAGGCCTCACATCAGGCTCTGTACTTAGAGCTCATAACCTGGAGCCTGCTAAGAATTCTGTGTCTTCTTCTCTCTCTGCCCCTCCCCCACTCATGCTCTGTCTCTCTCTGTCTCAAAAATAAATAAAACATTTTTAAAATTTTTTTAAATCCATATATAAATTAAAAAAAGAATCCTGATCCACATGGAGAAGCTGAATTGAGGAGAATCAAGGTCAGTGAACCCAGCTGAGCTCCAGACCAACAGCCAGCACCAACTGACAAGACATCTTAGATATTCTAGCCCATTCAAGCCTTTAGATGCCAACAGCCCCAGTAAACATCCCACAGACCAGAGGAATCACCCAGGTGATCCTAGCCAAGTTAAAGAATCATGAAAGATAATAAAATGTTCATTTTTTTACACCACTAAGTTTTTGGTGGTTAGTAATGCAGCAATAAATAACTGAAATAATTCTTAGGTGACAATATGAACATAGTATATGATGATAATATAGAAAACAAAGTCAGGTCATAAGACTGGAAACACTGTAAAGATCATCTATTTTAGACTAATGTGTTCCTCACTCCAGGAGAGAAAATGTAGGCCACACAGTAAGTTCATGAAGAGACAATTCTAAAACCCATTTCTCCTGCCTTCCTAATCTATTGAGGCCTTCAAACAAAATGGCTGAACAGACAGACCTATGTTCTCCCCATCAGTTACATTTCAGAATTATTCTTGAACGTGATATTAAATCCTATTTTATTCTTTCAAAAAAGAGCAGAGGCAGCAATTTCTTAGATGTTAATATAGAGTTTCTGAGCCGACATGTCTATGACTATGTGGTATGTCTGAGGCAATTTTTGATAAATTTATTTGAACGAATGATTTAGAGAATGTCTCTCTTCATATAAAACTTTAGACGAGAAAAGGCTGATGGAGGAGAAAGAAACGTTCATTTAAAAAAAATTCTATAAAGAACAGGAAAGATCTGGCTGTTGTTCACAGTCATTTTTCAGGTGGCAAGGAGGTCTGGAGACCATATGTTGTTTTCAAGGTGAGGAGAATGCTATGGAAAGCGAAGCCTTAAAACAGCTATACTGTGCATGGCAATCTATGCTGAGTGAAATAAGTCAATCAGAGAAAGACAAATATCATATGTTTTCACTCCTATGTGGATCTTGAGAAACTTAACAGAAGACCATGGGGGAAATGGAAGGGGGGAAAAACAGAGAGGGAGGGAGACAAACCATAAGAGACTCTGAAATACAGAGAACAAACTGAGGATGGGTGGGGATGGGGATGGGGGAGAGGGGAGAGGGGAAAATGGGTGAAAATGGGCATTGAGGAGGGCACTTGCTGGGATGAGCACTGGGTGTTGTAAGCCAATTTGACAATAAATTATATTAAAAAAAAATAAAAGTGGGGCGCCTGGGTGGCTCAATCGGTTAAGCGACCGACTTCGGCTCAGGTCATGATCTCACAGTTCGTGGGTTCGAGTCCCGCGTCGGGCACTGTGCTGACAGCTCAGAGTCTGGAGCCTGTTTCAGATTCTGTGTCTCCCTCTCTCTGACCCTCCCCTGTTCATGCTCTGTCTCTCCCTGTCTCAAAAATAAATGAAACGTTAAAAAAAATTTTTTAATAAAAAAAATAAAAATAAATAAAAGTAATAAATAAATAAATAAATAAATAAATAAAGCTACCCAAAATGGAGGTGTCTAGAAAATCATTCCTTTATCCTTTGAAGGACCCTGAAAAAGGCACTTTTTCTCAAAAACTTTTGATGATTCATTCTCAAGCAGATTTACAAACATGCCATCATCTGCTTTTCTTCATTTCTGCAACAACTACCTTATTCTTTGGAAACATACACCAGAGGATTCGTAGTCTTTTAAACTGAACTGTTGTCTTTTAAAATGAGTATGTATTAAAATCTTAGCAGGGAAAACATTTGACGACAGTCTGATTTTATTTATGTGAACAAATGAGACAGAAGAGGGAGGAAAGTGTCCTTTTCACCATCGTACCATTGCTAATTTTTAAATAAACTTAATGAAATTCAGCATTTTCAGTTTAAACGTCATCATGTGTCATATCACACAAATATTCATTGTACTTACTCAGTGTTGCCTGCCAAAGTATCAAAATTTAGGGAAAAATATAAATATGGATGATAGAGGGGGGCCTGAGTGGCTGAGTCTGTTAAGCGTCTGACTTCAGCTCAGGTCATGATCTTGCGGTCCATGAGTTTGAGCCCCGCGTTGGGCTCTATGCTGACAACTTGGAGCCTGGAGCCTGCTTTGGATTCTGTGTCTGCCTCACTCTCTGCCCCTTCCCTGCTCGCTCTCTCTCTCTCTCTCTCTCTCAAAAATAAATAAACATAATAAATAAATAAATAAATAAATAAATAAATAAATGGATGATAGAGCTGTATTCTGGTAATTATATTACCAGTATTTGCACCACAGGAAAAAAAACTATGAGCTTTGAACAAACTGCATGGTTTGCCTTGGCTCCTTGCCTTGCAAAAGAAGTAAATATCTGGTATTAATTGCTAATTAAGCCAAAATTAAGACTCAATTCACCTCTTTAAATGGTCTTGATAAACCTACCCCTTCATTGTTCATAGGCCTTAATGAGTTGTGTTTTATAACTTCTATTTTTATTGCTTTCCAGATTATAGAATCTCTTTTCACATGAGACCTACTTATATAACTTGCTCTGACCCTTTTCTCTTCATAAAAATTCAATAAGCTTGTAACTAGCACATTATGCCTTTACAATGTGTCATGGCACTTTTTATCGGTAGGAAAGGGGGCATGGTTTCCCAAACAGAACCATAGAAAGTTTAATTGTGATTTCTGTCACCAAAACAAGAGAACACTGAATATCTAATAAATAAGATTCTTGAACACAGAACACCGAATTTTCCAAATCAGCATTCTTACGAATTAAAAGATGAATCTGAGATTTGGATGAAATTTTCTCTGAAATATGTATAGATTAAACAAAAGGGAAAAGAATTAAACAAAAGGGAAGAGAAATAAAAGCATCTTAGGTTTTGTTCACTATTTGGACAGATACTTAATATGATACTACCATATCTATTGATGCCATAATACCTATTTGTTCTTCTCAGGAAGAAAATATATCCGTCAATTTATCTTTTTAAAAATATTAATTAATATCAAAGTAATAAATGTTTAATGACAGTTTTGTTATTAAAATTTGTTTTAAAAAATTGTACTGATAACCAGTTTATGTAAGCCCTACTGATTACATTTCTATGACTTTTTCAAAACGTATTGTTTTTACATAATCTTTATTGATAAAAAATTATCTTTTAATTTTTTTACTTAAAATTCTTTTGCTACATACATACAACTCTTTTGTTCTATGTATATAAAATGTATACAGGGGCACCTGGCTGACTCAGTTTGTATAGCATGCAACTCTTGATCTCAGGGTTGTAAATTTTGAGCCCCCTATTGGATGTAGAAATTACTTAAAAATAAAAGCTTTTAGGGGCACCTGGGTGGCTCAGTCGGTTAAGAACCTGACTTTGGCTAAGGTCATGAACTCGCTGTTGGTGAGTTCAAGCCCCGCATCAGGCTCTGTGCTGACAGCTCAGAGCCTGGAGCCTGCTTCAGATTCTATGTCTCCTTCTCTCTCTGCCCCTCCCCTGCTCACACTCTGTCTCCCTCTCCCTCAAAAATAAATAAACATTTAAAAAACAATTTTTTTAGAAGAAGGTTGAACCAATTAACAGTGCCTCCAAGAAATCGTGATTTGCCAATTTCTCCCAAATCTTATCAATGGATTTTTAAACTTTTGTTTATATTATTCTTAGCTTGCTTTCCTTTCGACAATTTATAAATGTTAAATGAATATTTGTATATCATTATATGCAATTTCTCTATCACCATAGCCATTGTCCACTTTTCCATTGCAAACTTAATAATTTCCTTAAAAATATTTTTCTTTATAAATATTTTTGATATCAGGCTTTAATTGATCATTTACCCTACATATTTGCCATTTCTGTTTCTTTTACTTTCATTGCACAGAAGTTTTATCTGTGCCTCTAAAAGGAAAAGGAATCTCATATTTAGATAAGCTCGCCACTTTTAATTTTTTATGAATCTTCTTTGAATAGTTAACACTCTAATTAATGGGTGACCTATGACACAATGGCTTAACATACATTTAACAAACATGTTCTCACCCACAATTCTTTCAACTATGTTAGAGAAGTATTCTCTAATTTTTGCGCTATGTATAAATTCCTAGCTGCAGGACAAACTGTGTATAATAGTGGGATGGAAAAGAGAAGGAGAATACTCATGTTATATCTTTACTATATTTCTTATATACCTTATTTGTTCTATTATATACACTTTGGCTATCTTTTATTTTTTCCTATGTATCTTTCTGAAAAGTTCAGGGAAAAACTAAAAAAACTGGTTCATTGTTTGTGACTACTCTATCATAGTAATATATAAGATGTTCCTAACGGGAAATTGAGTGTGGGATATGTGGGAACTCTGAACGCCTTCACAAGTATTTTTCTAAAACTACTCTAAAATAAAATTTTATTTTTTAAAACTCTATTATATATCCAATTTAAAACTCACTCATCCAACACAACTTCCCAATCCCAAGCACCAGTCTCACTTCCCCCAGGGAAACCATTGGATCCCCCTAAGCATGATGTAATGGCACTTTGTTTGGTTCAGTCCCTGTGACACTGGTTCCAAATCCTCCCATCACGTGGCTTAAGGGACCCATGGATAAAGACTCCTCTTCTATAAGGGACAGAGAGATAAAATTTCACAAAACTCTACTACAAAATCCTTTGAGTAAACTTCTTTCTCTCTCCAATGAAAATTAGTAAATGGGTCCAGTATATCTCTTTAATGTGGGATTTTAATAACCATAGTACCCAGTTCTGGGACCTCAGCCAAAACCTAAGACAAAAGGAAAAGTTTCATTTAACATCATTTTACTCTAGCATAGAAGACTCTTCTTTCTTGTACAGTATTTCACTGAAATTTTAGTGGACCTGACTATTATATAGGTACCCCGGGTTTAGATTCAAAATCTCCCCAGAAATCACCACAACAACTCTTTAGGCCACATCTTTTGAAATCATTGAAAGGTAGATTAACAAATGTCCAAACCATCCATACACAATAGAACTCTGGCCATAAAGAGTACATTAATTCAATTTACACTAAATAGTCCTGCTGACCTATTATCCTTGTTAGGTTAACATCTGGGTCTTAAAAATACTTAGCTTGAGACTATAATTGTAAATTAGTAGACACTGGTTAAGCCTCTCCTCTATTCTTCCTCACTTGCTTAGAGAAAATGTGTGTTGTTAAGACACAGCATGGGTGTGAGTGAATCTTGATATTCTTCAAGATTCTGGAATAAAAACTTGGCTTTGTCAAGCTTGGCTTTGGCTGAACAAAGTACTTTTCATGAAGATGGGAACTCAGGAAAATGAAGGTCTAGTGGGTAAGACAATGGATTTAGATTCAGACTAGGTAACTGAATGGAAATGTTAACAGATTAGGCAGATATATAGGTCTGAAGCTCAGGATAAAAAGGGATGGAATTGTCGACATACAAAATACTTGAAACCAAGAAAATGGAGATTATTGAGGGGAAACATGTTAAGTGGGCCAGGAAGACAGCTCCAGATAGAACCCTAAAAATTGCCAATTTAAAAGATAAAGAAAGACAAGCCCACAAGGCTAAAATTGATGACACAGGAAGAAACGTAGAAGAGGGGAAGGTCATAAAAACAATAGAAGGGGGCATTTGAAGAAGAAAGGAGTCCATAGTGTTAAATACTGATAAAGAGGGGAGCCTGGGTGGCTCAGTCGGTTAAGCGTCCGACTTCGGCTCAGGTCACGATCTCGTGGTCCGCGAGTTCGAGCCCCGCGTTGGGCTCTGGGCTGATGGCTCAGAGCCTGGAGCTTGCTTCCGACTCTGTGTCTCCCTCTCTGTCTATCCCTCCCCCGTTCATGCTGTGTCTCTCTCTGTCTCAAAAATAAATAAACGTTAAAAAAAATTTAAAAAAAAATAAATAAATACTGATAAAGAGTCTACAAATAAAGATTGATAAATTTTTGGATTTAGAACATGGAGTTCACTGGTAGAAGAGATTCAGTGCAGTGGTGGGCTAGAAGTTAAACTAGAATCAGCTGAAGAGGGGAAAGACAGTACATGGAAACAATGAAGTTAACTCTTAACTGTTTTTATAAACATTGGTCATGCAGGGTATAAAGGAGTTCAGTTCACGGGGAAATAAATTTTTACAAAGCTAAGAGATACTAGCTCTTTACAAAAAGGTGCCAATATGGTCTCCTGGCTGGCTGAGTCAGTAAAGCATGCGACCCTTAATCTCAGGATTGTAAATTCAAGCCCCACGCTGGGAGTAGGGATCACTTAAAAATAAAATCTCCAGGGGCACCTGGCCGGTTTAGTTAGTGGAGCCTGCGACTCTTGGTCTCAGGGTTGTGAGATCAGGTCTGAGTTGGGCATAGAGCCTACTTTTAAAAAAATAAATAAGTAAAAATAAAAAATAAAAAATAATTTTTTAAATGCTATAAAGAGGAACAGGTTGAAGTATTGCACAATGAGGCTTTCTGGCCATTCACTCAATTCATTACTTTTTCCTTTTCACTTCTAATTTGAAAGAAGTTTAAATAAACCAAGTAAAAAAGCAGAGGATTGTTAGCATCTTAACTTAGTGAAGTTTCACCAGATATGCAGAAAATGTAATAAAAGAAAATTACATTGTGTCTTTTATTCTCCCCTGTGGTCCACTGGAAATTAGTACATTAAATTGATCCAACTTGGTGGGAGTAACTATCCATAGCGCTTGTTTTTTAAAGAAAAAGTATTGTTTAGACAGCAAAATTATGAGCCTACCTAGGCATGTTGCAAAGGTATTTGAAAAATAACTCAGACCAAGTTGTATGAATGGAAATGTGGTGCTCAAGTTACATTCTGCTTAAAAAGGTTGTGATAAATAAAGATAAATAAAAAAACAATGTAGAACACACATAAGTCACTTCCTCATCTTCAGACATAATGACCTAGAAATAGCTCCCTTTTGATTTGTAGAGTATAAAATATTTTCTGAAAGTGAGAAAGAGGGACCAAGAAGTACTTAAAATTCTAGAGAGATTAGAAAGTTTTAAAATAGTCATTGTGGGTGGGGTGCCTGGGTGGCTCGGTTAGTTGAGTGTCCGACTTCAACTCAGGTCATGATCTCACTGTTCATGAGTTCAAGCCCCATATTGGGCTCTGTGCTGACAGTTCAGAGCCTGGAGCCTGCCTCAGATTCTGTGCCTCCCTCTCTCTCTGCCCCTCCTTGATCGCACTCACTCTCTCTCTCTCTCTTGAAAATAAATAAACTTTAAAAAGATAAAAATAAAAATAAAATTTTTAAATAGTCATTGTGAGAAAAGGTAATATTACCAGTGAAGGAATGCATTGGCCCAGTAAACATTAGGTTCTGGAACTCAAAGTTTGGCTTTGAAGAACTATCTGATGTTCTATTACTACTCACTAAATAGTGAATGCCAACCATGTGCTAAACATCATTCTAGAAACTCAGGATCCAACATTGATCAAGGCAAAAAAAAAGACCTTATTTTCAATACATTTAAATTCTAGAAGGATGACACCAATAACAAAAAAGTAAACAACTGAATATTATTAATTATTATTTTATTTATTTTTTTTTTAATTTTTTTTTTCAACATTTATTTATTTTTGGGACAGAGAGAGACAGAGCATGAACGGGGGAGGGGCAGAGAGAGAGGGAGACACAGAATCGGAAACAGGCTCCAGGCTCTGAGCCATCAGCCCAGAGCCTGACGCGGGGCTCGAACTCACGGACCGCGAGATCGTGACCTGGCTGAAGTCAGACGCTCAACCGACTGCGCCACCCAGGCGCCCCAATTATTATTTTAGATGATTGCCTGGAGATAGTTAAGAGAGAATAGGAGGAGCGAATGAGTATACAATGATTATAAACAACACTTTCAAGAAGGTTAGAAACAATAAATTGAGAAATGAGGAAACAGAGGAAAGACCCATGGGGTCAACCAATGGGAGACACTTAGGCGTTTATGTGCTGAGAGAACCAGTCCTGGAAGGACAGGGACATCATGATGCAGGAGAGTCCAGGAGAAGATGAGAGGGACAGGAATCTGGAATATAGGTGAAGGAGTTGGTTGTGACAGAGGCAGGGGCATTAAAAAGTGAGAAAAGGCAGAGAGCATGGGTACAAATGGAGGTGGGCTAGTAGATCTGAATGAAGGTAGGAAGACGAAGAAGTTCCTCTAGCTTTTCCTCAAGAGTATTTCTTTCTTATTTGCAACTTTAACTTGTTTCCCTTAATTGTATCATAAGAGACATTTCTTCACTTCTGAGGATGGAGAAACAGTATCCACATCTATGTGATTCTGACCCCAGCTCTGGGCCTTCAAAAACAGCACAGGTTTATACTGAAGTTTTTACTGTACAATCTCTTCCCCATCAGGACCTTTTTCCTTTTTTGTAAATCCCTCAATGTTACTTTTAGTCAGAGACTGAGACTCACCTATGTAGTAAACTTTTTACCTGAATTACTAGCCAGAGTGGTTTTTCCTTGTTACCTACTTAAGAAAAGGACTAGATGGGGGCACCTTGGTGGCTCAGTTGGTTAAGCATCCAACTTCGGTTCAAGTCATGATCTCTCGGTCTGTGAGTTCAAGCCCCACATTGGGCTCTGTGCTGAAAGCTCAGAGCCTGGAGCCTTCTTCAAATTCTGTGTCTCCCTCTCTCTCTCTCTGCTCCTCCCCTGCTCAGTCTCTCTCTCTCTCTCAAAAATAAAATAAAAAATGTTTTTAAATCCCAAAACTACAGGGTTCAGACAACTTCTGGGTTAATGAACACATCCATGTGACAGGAAGCTGGTACACCCCCAACTCCAAGGGGAAAGAAGCCCTCATGCTCAGGACCCTTCTGGACTTTTCCCTATGTACGCCTTCACCTGGCTGTTTATCTGTATGCTTTATGATATCCTTCATAATAAACCAGTAAACATAAGTGTTTCCCTGAGTCATGTGAGCCGTGATAGCAAATTACTGAACCAGAGGAGGGGGTTGGAGGAGCCCCTGATTTATATAGCCTGTTGGTCAAAGGTACAGGTGACAACTTGGGGCTTGCTACTGGGGGCAGTCTTGGGATCCCTTGACCTCTGGGGTCTCTGCTAATTCTGGATAGCATCAGTTGAAGCATAGGACACCCAGTTGGTTTTGAAAGGGCTGGTGTGGGAAAAAACCCCACACATGTGTTGTCAGAAGTGTTCTGTGGGTAGGGAATTTTTTCTTCCTTTTAACAGGGATCCTGCTACCTCTATTCTCACCTTTCAATGATTTCTCTTCTCCTTCCTTTCTTCCTTGAGGCCACCAGTTCACATGTTCTCTACAAAGAAAATCTCCTCACCATCACCAGTGTTTAAGGGGATGACTCTGCCGTGCTTGTGGTAATCCTTGAGAAATCAAAGTATAATTGTCATCATCACTCAGCAACAGAAAACTGAAGAATTTCCTCTTTGAAGGAACTTTCTACATCTTGTAGACAAGCTGTTTTCAAATAAATTTCAAGGAAGAAGAAATGGTTGATTTTTAAGGTGCTCATTGTGTTTGTTTAATTTTTGTGGCATGATGACATTTCAAAGTCTTAACGGTGTGCTCTTTCCTACCTGCTCACCTGATCCCCCCCCCCAGCATAATCTTTTGCTATAAAACAAGGAGAGAGAGAAAGACACCACATTCTTCATCTCTAAGGTCAACAGGAAATTGCCTCCCCCACCTCTACCCAGAGAAAGACAACAAAATATTACAAGTAGATCTAAACCGAGAGATTTTCTTCTGTTCCTCCACCCCTCACCACAAATAGATTTTTAAAAGCTTTCGAAGGGAGAAAAAAAGGAGAGCTTTGGAGAAGGAAACAGCATAATGTTTCCTTTGGAGAAGGAAACAGCATAAAAGGAGAGCTTTGGAGAAGGAAACAGGAGCCAGTCACCAGAGAAGACTATATGGAAAACCTGTAAACTAGGAAATCCCAAGGTAAAGAGAACATGTGTTCAGCTCCAAATTGAAGTATTTTGAAAGTCACAGCCTACAGATCTCTCTGGGCTCTAAGGGGGTAAGACAGCAGAGAAGGCAACAAGGCGTTAGCCATACCACAGAGGAGCTGAAAACAAGCCCCTGGGTTTCCCTGCAGCTCCTAAGGGGATGAAGGAGATCCAGAAGTTTCCACGGGCCCCATGTGGGTAGACATGGATGTACACCTGCCTAGAGGCCATCTGCAGGGAAAAGGAACACATATTACAAAGCTAAGGCATGGACTTCCTGACGTAAGTAAAAGAGAACGCAGCTAAATTCGAGAGCCATCCTGTGTGCCAAGTTGTTTGCTGTGAATTCAATAAACACAGGCTAACTTGCCATTCACTCGCCACTGAAACAAACCAAGGAAAGACCAAGAAATAAAGTGTCCCCTCCTCCACTATCTCAAACAGTGATTGTGTCAGCCCCTGGGGGTTTAGAATTGGGAGCTGGGTGAGGGAAAAAGAGAAAATCTTGAGAAGGGCCCATGTCTGCACCAGAATTGTTTAAACTGAAGCTGACATAGAAATGATGCAATTGGACTGAGGAAAAAGAAAAGGATGGAGCTAGCTCGGACCAGAGCAAGCAATACTGTTAGGCAGACTGAGAGTCCAGGCAGGTCGAAATCAGCCAGTATACATTATAACTATTTTTAAAGTGTCATTAAAAACACCAACTTTCGGGGCGCCTGGGTGGCTCAGTCGGTTGAGCGTCCGACTTCAGCCAGGTCACGATCACGCGGTCCGTGAGTTCGAGCCCCGCGTCGGGCTCTGGGCTGATGGCTCAGAGCCTGGAGCCTGCTTCCGATTCTGTGTCTCCCTCTCTCTCTGCCCCTCCCCCATTCATGCTCTGTCTCAAAAATAAATAAACATTAAAAAAAAATTGAAAAAAAAAAACAAAACACCAACTTTCAGGGCACCTGGGTGGCTCAGTCGGTTAAGTGTCCCACTTCAGCTCAGGTCATGATCTCACGGTTCGTGAGTTCAGGCCCTGCATTGGGCTGTGCACTGACAGCTCAGAGCCTGGAGCCTGCTGCAGATTCTGTGTCTTCCTCTCTCTCTGTCCTTCTCCCACTCACACACACACACACACACACACACACACTTTCTCTCTCTCTCAAAAACAAATAAACATTAAAAAAAAGCACCAATTTTGGGGTGCCTGGGTGGCACCCCAGTCAGTTATGCATCCAATTTACACTCAGGTCATGAATTCATGGTTCATGAGTTTGAGCCCTGCATCTGGCTTCGTGCTGATAGTGCTGAGGCTGTTTAGGATTCTCTCTCTCTCTCTCTCTCTCTCTGCCCGTTCCCCACTCGCACTTTCTCTCTCTCTCAGAATAATTAAATAAACTTAAAAAAATTTTTTTAAGTACACCAACTTTGAAGGGTGCCTGGGTGGCTCAATCAGTTAGGCATCCAGCTCTTGATCTCAGCTCAGATCTTGATCTCAGGGTCGGAAATTCAAGCCCCACAAGTGTGGCACCTCCTTAAAAAGAAGTTTATTTTAAAACACTGGAGACCACCATCATATTAACATTTATTCCAATTTCTTCATTTTATTATATTTTTTTAAGTTTTTTTTTTTTTTTGAGAGAGAGAGAGAGAAATTGAGGGACAGAGGGAGAGGGGGAATCCTAAGCAGGCTCCACACCCGGTGCAGAGCCCAACTCAGGGCTTGATCTCAAGACCATAAGATCATGACCTGAGCCAAAATCAACAGTCAGACGCTCAACTGACTGAGTCACCCAGGCGTTCCACAGGTTTCTTCATTTTTATGATGGGACCCTGAACTATAACTTTTTTTCTCTTTTTTTAGTCATCTTTGGGATATATATAAAATACACTAAATAGGTAGTAATTCTGCACCAGTGTTGCTGTTTTTTCGTTTTTGTTTTTTTTAATCCAGACTTGCACATGGCCTCTCCTGTAAAATGATACAGGGAAGTAGACTAACCCTAGCACACATTAATCAAATTTGTCAAATGCCTGACGAGGCTCAGATGCTTCTGCCCAGGGCTTGCTCTTGTCAGTAAGCCACAGAAAGCTGTGCAGCAAACAAGTAACATATGTCACGATAATTATTTAAGCTTAGGATTTATGGTGAGTTTTGGATACGTTTTCTTTAAATTTTTTTGAAAAATTTCTAGTGAGATGAAGTAATTACCTTCAAAAGTAGAAATGAGTCATTGGTTGAAAAATTAAGCTTAATGAGAAAATATGTTAACTATGATTGTACCTCATCATGAAAAGGGCCAATTTGGTACTAAGTGATGTTCTACTAATGATCAACCACAGCACGTACAACAATACATGAAATGAACACAAGTGCCCATGATTATATGGTCAACTAACCCTTGACAAAGCAGGAAAAAATATCCAATGGAAAAAAGACAGTCCCTTCAACAAATGGTGTTGGGAAAACTCAACAGCAACATGAAGAATGAAACTGGACCATTTTCTTAAACCATACATAAAAATAAACTCAAAATGGATTAAAGACCTGCATGTGAGATAGGAAACCGTCAAACTCTTAGAGGAGAAAGCAGGCAGCAACCTCTCTGACCTGGGCTGGAGTAACTTCTGACCAGACACGTCTCAAAAGCAAATAGCATGAACCACTGGGACCTCATGAAGACAAAAAAAAAAAAAAAAAAAAAAAGTTCTGCACAGCAAAAGAAACAGTCAACAAAACTAAAAGGCAGCCTACAGAATCGGAGAAGATATTTTCAAATGGCATACCAGATAAAGGGTTAGTAGGGGCGCCTGGGTGGCGCAGTCGGTTAAGCGTCAGACTTCAGCCAGGTCATGATCTCGCGGTCCGTGAGTTCGAGCCCCGCGTCAGGCTCTGGGCTGATGGCTCAGAGCCTGGAGCCTGTTTCCGATTCTGTGTCTCCCTCTCTCTCTCTGCCCCTCCCCCGTTCATGCTCTGTCTCTCTGTCCCAAAAATAAATAAACGTTGAAAAAAAAAATTTTTTTTAAAAAAGGGTTAGTATCCAAAAATCTATAAAGAACCTACCAAACTCAGCACCCAAAAAACAAATAATATCTTAAGAAATGGGCAAAAGACATGAATAGACATTTTTCCAAAGAAAATGGCTAACAGACACATGAAAAGAGGCTCAACATCACACATCATCAGGGAAATAAAAATCAAAACCAAGATGAAATATCATCTCATACCTGTCAGAATGGCTAAAATTAAGAATTCAGGAAACAACAGATGTTGAAGATGCAGAGAAAGGGAACCCTCTTGCACTGTTGGTGGGAATACAAGCTGGTGCAGCCACTGTGGAAAGCAGTATGGAGGTTCCTCAAAAAACTAAAAACAGAACTACCCCATGACCTAGCAATTGCACTACTAGGTATTTACCCAAAGGGTACAAAAATACTGATTTGAAGGGACACATACACCCCAACGTTTGTAAGAGCATTATCAACAATAGCCAAACTATGGAAAGAGCCCGAGTGTCCAACGACTGATGAATAGTTATAGAAGATGTGGTATATATATGCAATGAAATATTACTTGGCCATCAAAAAGAATGACATGTTGCCATTTGTAATGACGTGGATGGAGCTAGGATGTATTATGTTAAATGAAATAAGTCAGGCAGAAAACACAAATACCATATGATTTCATTCATATGTGGAATTTAAGAAACAATACAGATGAACATAGGGGAAGGGGGAAAAAAAGAGAGATGGAAACAATAAGAAACTCTGATTTCTATAGAGAACAAACTGACGGTTGCTGGAGGGAAGGGGGGGATGGGCTAAATGGGTGATGGGCATTAAGGAAGGCACTTGTGTTGAGCACTGGGTGTTATATGCAAGTGATGAATCAATAAATTCTACTCCTGAAACCAATATTATATTATATGTTAACTAGAATTTAAATAAGAATTGGGGCAGGGGGGGGAGGAGGAAAGAAAACAAGTGCCTATATACGTTTCACATGAAAGTTTTTGAAAGCAAGAAAGTACAATGACAGTGGTCACCCAATCTCATTCATTTTAGTGTGACTAAAATTGCTCAGCTTCTTATAGTTCAGGCAGTGAAATCTTCCAATCTCTGGTTCTGCTACATTACATGATTTTGAAACAAAACAAAAAAGTTCCAAAAACAGGCAACTCAGACACTCCTGCCTAACTGAACTGCTTAGTGTCATCAACAAAAATTTCCTATGAACAAAACTTAAATCAGACAATAAAAGCTCCTTAACAGGCCCATCCAAAGTCACAAGTGAGGAAAAGACAAATTCTACCAGAAAGTGCTTTTTAAAGTCCGGGTTATGTTCAACAAGCAGATGTTTACAAAAACATAATCTCCCTTCCTTTCTGCTGGCATTTAAGGGAGACAAGTGAAGGTCAGTTAGCATCATCCTTGGCTCCAGAAAGGATGCCCTTAGGTATCAAGACAACCAAAAACGTCCCCCCAAATTTCCAAATACCTATGAGAGCCCATCCCATGCTGGTTATCATCACTGATCTAACCCCAAATTGGACATTGAAAGTACACATCTGGCAAACTCCTTGAAAGTTTAGGTTCTATGATTCAGACCAATGAAAATATGGAGTTTTGGGTGTCTGTGTTTTGCTTGTTTTTACACAAAGTCACACAAATGAAACAAGGAATACTTTTAAAATGGGGGGAGGGGGCACCTGGCAGGCTCAGATGGTGGAGTGTGAGACTCTTGATCTCGGGATCGTGAGTTCAGACACCATATAGAGTGGAGAGATTACTTAAAAAACAAACAAACAAACAGGGTGCCTGGGTGGCCCAGTTGGTTAAGCACCTGACTTCAGCTCAGCTCAGGACACGATCTCACCGCTTGTGAGTTCGAGTTTGAGCCCCATATCAGACTCTGTGCTGACAGCTCAGAGCCTGGAGGCTGCTTCAGATTCTGTGTCTCCCTCTCTCTGTCCCTCCCCTGCTCACACTCTCTCTCTCAAAAATAAATAAACGTTAAAAAAAATTTTTTTTTAATGAGCACATAGAAGACTTACTACATAAAACATGACTGGAGAAAAAAATTAGGTTTTTAGATTAGATTATGATATACCATCAAATAACTTGTCAAAAGTGTATCATATCTACTCCGATGACATAGAAATTGGTGCTCAGATAAAAGCAGTTGCTGAAACATGCTTGTGGTCATCATCCGTGTAGAATAATGGTCTACACGGCATCATGAAAGGAGTTGGATAAGCATGAAAATTGACCAAATTTATTGAGGCAGAGTCTTTAAACTTAGGCGGACTTCTCAGAGTTATTTTAATGATAAGGGTGGCAAGTTCCTGAATGTATGTTTTTACACTGAAGTTTTAAGGAGTTCCAAGATAAGGTCCTACTACATATATTTCAAATTAAAATATAAATAACTTCTGTGCTTAAAAAAAAAAACAAAAACCTTCCATTAATTAAACATCTTCAAATGTAATTTAGTTGTAATCAGCTGTGGTAGCTAGATGCTATTTGTTTTTAATTTTTTTTTATGTTTATTTATTTTTGAGAGAGAGAGAGAGAGAGAGAGAGAGAGAGAGAGAGAGAGCATGACTGGGGGAGGAGCAGAGCGAGAGGGAGACACAGAATCTGAAGCAGGCTCCGGGCCCCGAGCTGTCAGCACAGAGTCCGATGCAGGGCTCGAACTTACAGACCCAGGTGCCCCCTCATTCCCTAATTTTGTAATAAAGGTGGTAATTTAGGATTCATCAATTATCTAGTAAAATATAGCTTTTATCTACATTATGTACTAGAGTTTATGTAAGATTACATTTGCAAAGAGGACACTGCTATGAAAAACATAAAATAAAAAAAGTTCAAATTCACTGCCTCGGTTCAACCACATCATTCCACTCACCTGTCCACTAAGGCAGAGAGGGAGACAAATGACTTGCTCAAGATGACAGAGAAAATTCATAGTAGACACTGAGCTAAGGCGTGGACATCTCTTGATTTCTAACCCAGGATTCTTCTCCTGTCCCTCTGGATGAGGCTTCACTCTCCAGGGCTGGAAGCCAAGAATGATTTGAAAAAGACAGACTTTCCAACATAAAAATATTTAAATAGCATGGTTCCCACACAAAGCTCTCAAGAGACTGCCTTTCATATTGAAATAAATATCCATTCTTTACCATAGGCAGGTCTAGGTTTCATCATAAATCTAAAAACAATCCTCACATATTTGGGAAGAGGGTTGAATTCTGCCCTTGATAATGGCAAAAGCAAACAAACTTCAAACAGTCGTATTCTACTGAGTCAGAAAAAAGACAAAAGAACAAGAGAACAGGGATTCATGATGGCTACCACTTCCATTATGAATAACTACTTTTTTCACCCTAAGAGATTACTTATTAGAAAGAAAAATAAAAAGGTAATAACATCCTTATATTTCCTATCACGCCGGTGTTGCTAAGGGAAGTAACTTGCAGGGGGGATTTGGGCCCTTTTTCAGGAAGATATGTGCTCCAACGTTGTGCTTTGTCCAATCTTCAGAAGTTTGATCCAGTTTAATTTCTTGGCTGAGTCCTTGCCTTGGTTGAATACTTTCCAAAGGTTTAGGTCAGAGGGGCCTCACTAACAACAGGCAGCCGTCTCTCCAAATGGAGAAAAGCCTCAAATCGGGAAAAGAATGCAAAGGCGGCAGTGCCTTTTCTGTTTCTACAAATCATCAGTGATAGGGAAGGTCAAGCAAGCAGGGCTGAGATGGAAACAGTGTGTTTCCATTTTAAAGAGGAATGTTAACGGGATGGGAAAAATTTGCAAACATGGAGATGAGTGGAGTTTAACTGAGGCTCAGGGACCAAAGGTGGAAAGTTCCTCTGCTTCCAGCAGCATCAAGAGGTCCTAAGGAATGGGGTGCCTGGGTGACTCAGTTAGTTGGACATCCAACTTAGGCTCAGGTCATGATCCCACAGGTTCGTGAGTTGGAGGTTCGTGTCGGGCTCTGTGCTGACAGCGCGGAGCCTGGACCCTGCTTCAATTACCCCTCTCTGTCTGCCCCTCTCTCACTCATGCTCTGTCTCAAATATAAACATTAGAAAATTTTAGAGAAAAAAAAGATGTCCTAAGGACAAAACATGACTTGTCCTAAGGAAAACATGACTGGTTAAGAAAAAGTTCCAAGGGGCGCCTGGGTGGCTCAGTTGGTTGGGCAGCCAACTTTGGCTCAGGTCATGATCTCGCGGTCAGTGAGTTCGAGACCTGCATCGGGCTCTGTACTGACAGGTCAGAGCCTGGAGCCTGCTTCAGATTCTTTCTCCCCTCTCTCTCTGCCCCTCCCCCACTCATGCTCTGTTTCACTCTCTCTCAAAAATAAATGTTAAAAAAAAAAAAAAAAAAGAAAGAAAAAGGTACTGAGCCAAACGTAATAAAGAAAAGTTCAGTCCTTGGCTGTAGAGAAAATAGAAACCTCCAAAAAAGCCCGTTTCTCTCATTGCTGAATTTGCAGTTCTGAACTTGAACATAATCACCCTGGGAGGCATCGGCTGCTTCCTCCCAGCCCAGGCGCCCTTACACCTCATTCTTCCAAATGTGCTGTGTCTCTAGTCATATCTAGAACTTGCCATAAATCTAAAAATCATCACCACCACCTGAAAGCCATCCCAATTAGTGACAGCAGGTTTTGCACCCCATTTGGGCTGCACAGAAGAGCTGCAAGGGCCGAGTTTGTGTTTGGAGAACAGCTTTGAGAGCTCCATATGAGAGGTCGAGGGTGACTTCTGTGAACAAAATTTTAAATTATTTCATTCTCCCGTCAAGCTTCCAGAAAAAAGCTTGCCGCCAGATTTGTTTAAAAGGATTCCATGCCATGTGAGTGATTTCTTGGCACAAAGAACCTTTCCTTTCATGTTATATTAAGAGCGTGTGTACCACATTCCTTCAAAAGGCAACTTTTCTTGCACAAACAGAAAGTGAGCTCGTGGAGCCTATAGCAATCCTAAACAAAGCTACAGGTGGGTATTCCAATTCCCCAGCTTTGGGAAAGCCTGAAGTAGATTTACCACCTCAAACGTCTTCCTTGCTTTGCCTGAATTGGTCACTATTTTGAAATAGTACTTTTTTTTTTTTTTTTTTTTTTTTTTTTGCAGAAAAGGAAACAAGTTTCTTTGCTTCTTGGTGCTAAAATCATACAGGGGCTTTCTTGCATTGGAAAATATGACTATGACACTAAAAACTATGTTTACGGGCCCAGCAAACATGCATGTCCCAATACTATGGAGAAGAAATCAAAGGCACTTCGTGGCGTCAACTGCCTGGCAGCTGGAATCTGTCTCCAGACAGAAAACAAGGTAGAGACACAGAGCAAGACCTCAGGCAGTATTCAGCTGACGACAAGCAAGTTGATATGTGAGCAAGAATAAAAATGGCTCTCTTGCCCCACACCACAGGTGGTATTCCCTGTCTATTCACCTAGTTAATGTTGTGTATTGAGATTCAAAGAAATCAGTAAGCCCCTTCACAGCCATGCAGACGCATCCCTTTCCTGGTTTTTACCTGAAGTCATTAGTGGGCTTCTGAGGTCAAACAGAAGATTTGATGCAAAACATCAAGACATGCAGCTCTCCAGGTCATTTTCAGACTCAGTGGTTTGAAATTAATTTTAGTCCTCCACTTAAGACTGTAAGGCACATTGGGTATATTATTGCATTTATTACATCTGCTGTGCACAGAGAAGCATAACATTTTTATTTAGGAATTTCTGCTTTTCTCCTCTCCACATCCTTTTCCCATGAGAAGCTGTATCAAGTTAAGTACATCAGTAACCAGATCGTGTTTCACTTTTTTTATGCACACCAAAAATGAGCTATAAGATTATGAAGGATTTCGAAAAATAAGATCTTACACCCTCTGTTTTTAGGACAAAGAGGTAGAAAAATTAAGACTTCTCAGATGGGACCGGGCTCAGTCCCCCACTTGCTGAGATATCATGGACATGCTACTCAAACTCCAGCGACTTCACTGTCAAATGGAACAGATAACACCTTCCTTTCAAGGTTGTTGTGAGAATTAGAAACAATGCATTATGTAAAGTGCCTATTACATTATTCTTGTTATTACTGCCAAAACTATTAATGCCTAATAAAAATTACATGCTTAAAGGTTATTTGTTTTGTGGATGAAAGAATTGATACATGAATATTTACAAGTGATTCTGCTTAAGGGTGCCTGGGTGGCTCAGTCAGTCGGTTGAGGGGCTGGCCGACTCTTGATTTCAGCTCAGATTATGATCCCAGGGTCATGGGATTGAGCCTCGCATCAGGCTTCATGCTGAGCATGGAACCTGCTTAAGACTTCCTCTCTCTCTCTCTCTCAGGGCACCTGGGTGGCTTAGTCGGTTAAGCATCCAACTCTTAACTTGGGCTCAAGTCATGATTTCACGGTTTGTGAGTTCAAGCCCCACATTGGGCTGTGCACTGTTACCTGTTTGGGATTCTCTCTCTCCTCTCTCTGCGCACCCTGCTTCTCTCTCAAAATAAATAAACTTTTAAAAAAGACTCTCTCTCCCTCTGCCCCTCTTAACTGCTCTTTCTCTCTAAAATTAAAACACACACACACACACACACACACACACACACACATGCACACACACACACACAAATGGTTCTGCTTAGAGCCTCTCGACTATCTGTGATGTTATTCATATACTAAAACCGTGGGACACCTGGGTGGTTAAGTGTCTGACTTCGGTTCAGGTCATGATCTCATGATTCATGGGTTCAAGCAGACAGCTCAGAGCCTGGAGCCTGCTCAGATTCTGTGTCTCCCTCTCTCTCTGCCCCTCCCCCACTCGCAGTCTGTCTCTCTCTCTCTCTCTCAAAAATAAACATTAAAAAATAAATTTAAGGGGCACCTAGGTGGCTCAGTCGGTTAAGCTTCCGACTTCAGCTCAAGTCATGATCCTGCAGTTCATGAATTCAAGCCCCATATGGGGCTCTGTGCTGACAGCTCAGAGCCTGGAGCCTGCTTTGGATTCTGTGTCTCCCTCTCTCTCTCTGCCCCTTCCCTGCTCACACTCTGTCTCTCTCTCTCTCTCTCTCTCTCACTCTCAAATAAACATTAAAAATTTTTTAAAAATATATATATACTAAAATAGTGCCTCTTGAACTTTAAAGGACCTACCAGTCACCTGAGAATCATGTTAAAATGCATATTCTGAGTCAGTAAGTCTAGGGTGGAGTCTGAAACTCTGCATTTTTAACAAGCTCCCAATCAAGGCTGACACCCTGACTTTTAAATTCCTAAATAATTCCATGATGGAGGAATAGAACAACCAGTTCTTTAGATACTCACATGACACCAACATATATTGTATCCAAATAAAGACCGAACACCAGTTAGACATAATTGTTTTTTTCCATCGCAGCAACTAATAATGGATTCCCAACAGTACTGTTATCTCGGCTCAAGTGACCAGGGAGCTCAGCTCCAGTTCTCTCATCAATGAACTTCTCACATGCAATGAACTAAGAATTAAATGGCAGCCTATCCTTCTTCTTTTTTTTCCTTTAATTTTTTTTAATGTTTATTTTTTTTATTTTTGAGAGAGAGAGAGAAAAAGATAAGAGACCAAGCAGGGGAGGGGCAGAGAGAGAGGGGAAGACACAGACTCCAAAGCAAGCTCCAGGCTCTGAGCTGTCAGCACAGAGTGCAATGCAGTGCTCGAACCTACGAACTGTGAAATCGTGACCTGAGCCAAAATTAAGAGTCGGACATTTAACCAGCTAAACCACCCAGGTGCCCCAGCAGCCCATCCTTCTTAACAAGACTTGGGTCACACCTATCTCTAGTTTTGTCTTACAACTCAGAAAACATCTGCTATGGCTCGTGGTAACTAGAAACTGAGTTTTGAAGGTCTCCATAACAAAACCCAAGAATACATGTGAAAATAACATTTATTTGTGACTCCAGTTTCTTTTGTGTCCATTACGTACCAGGCAACATAAACACCAGAAGTGGGGACACACCGGTTCCATGGAACTTACCAGTCTAGTGAAGAAGACACATGGGCACAGATGGACACGAACACGATCAGTACTTTGGTACCACAGGACCTAAGCTAAAACAGGGGAGCCTAAGTGAGATAGAGGGGCACCAACGAATGCTGCTCTGAGGAAGTGATGCTCAAGCCAAGATCAGAGGATGAATGCTCAAGACCAGGGATTCAGGTAGAAAGGTGTGGACACTGTTCCAGGTAGAAGGAGCAGCATATTTAAAGGCACCAAAGCACAAGAGGGCAGGGAGCGTTGAAAGAATGGAAACTGGTCCAAAATGGCTTCTCTCCACCAGCTGAACATTCACATAGGGAAGATAAGAGGGTAGAGAAGCAAGAAACTCCACAAAACCCATATGCCAAGAACTGTCAAGATTTTTAATAAGTGTTTATTTATTTGTTATTATAATACAACTATAATAAATATTATACTATTTATTTATTTTACTTATAAGTAAATGCTTATTAGCTTTATATGGCATGTAACTAATAGGTACTATAAAAGTGCAAATAAGTAAACAAATAAATACATAAATACACTGCTGATAGGCTTTATTCTGCCAGGTCACTTGAGATCACCTGGCAAATGAACATGACAGAGAGACCTCTCTGTCCAAAGATAGAGGGGGAAAAAAAAAGAGACCAGAATAATCTGGTTTCCCTGTAAGTCTGGAAATTACTGAATGAAAACACTATATATTCTCTGCCCCTCTCCCACTCACTCCTTCTCTCAAAAATCAATGAATAAACTAAAAAACAAAAAAAATAAACATTAACTCACCTTCATTCCCTCGTGATCTCAGCTGCCATGGCTATTTGTACTCTTTATTCTCACTCATGTCTCATTTGAGCATATTTCATTAAACCCTTGACACTTCTCTCCAACTGCCTTCAGGAGTCCTGTTTTGATGCGAGGATCTCATTTCTAACTCCCTGAACCACCCAGGCTAAGTCTCCACCTCCTATCCCCTTCATGGATGGTTGAAACCAAGTGCTTGTCTAAATCGCCAGGAGTGACTCACATCCCATCCCACAGCCCCCATCCCTGCACATACATACAACAGACACCACCAGTATCTTTGTCCAGAGCAGTATCAACCTATGCTAAGGAGGATATTCAGATCAGTGTAAATCACCATAAAGCTACAACCAAAATTCACTTTCTCTGTTTACTCCGTGAACTGACACGAGACCCATTTAGTTGGAAGAAAATGGGACCTCCCATATTTCTAAAAAAATAATTGCTCAGGCAGAAGATCAAAACCCCAAAAAATCGTGAAGGAGAAGAAATAAAAGAAGAAAAAATGGGCACCTAAAAACCACAAACTTTTTTTAAAAATTTTTTTAACATTTATTTATTTTTGAGACAGAGAGAGACAGAGCATGAACGGGGGAGGGTCAGAGAGAGGGAGACACAGAATCTGAAACAGGCTCCAGGCTCTGAGCTGTCAGCACAGAGCCCAACGCAGGGTTTGAACTCATAGACCGCGAGATCGTGACCTGAACCGAAGTCAGACGCTCAACAGACTGAGCCACCCAGGTGCCCCTAAAAATCACAAACTTTGATGCCAAGAGAGGGGAGCTTTGACTTTCCAGGAAGAAAAAGATTTCTGAGAAGAGAGTGGCCTTTCTTACAAAGATGGGTAGTTTTACAAAAACTTCTAGGGACAGACAGCTTTAAAGACAGGGATTGGGTTGGGAATGCAAGCTGGTGCAGCCACTCTGGAAAACAGCATGGAGGTTCCTCAAAAAATTAAAAATAGAACTACCCTACGACCCAGCAATTGCACTACTAGGCATTTATCCATGGGATACAGGTGTGCTGTTTCGAAGCGACACATGCACCCCAATGTTTATAGCAGCACCATCAACAACAGCCAAAGTATGGAAAGAACCCAAATGTCCATCGATGGATGAATGGATAAAGAAGGGGTGAGATATAGATATATATATAGATATATATATATATCTATATATATATCTATATATCTATATATATGTACACACACACACACACACACAATGGAGTATTACTTGGCAATGAAAAAGAATGAAATCTTGCCATTTGCAACTACATGGATGGAACTGGAGGGTATTATACTAAGTGAAATTAGTCAGCCAGAGAAAGACAAAAATCATATGACTTCACTCATATGAGGACTTTAAGAGACAAAACAGATGAACATAAGGGAAGGGAAACAAAAATAATATAAAAACAGGGAGGGGGACAAAACAGAAGAGACTCATAAATA
>NW_024412407.1:28978585-29049596 GCF_014898765.1 Herpailurus yagouaroundi
AAAAAAAAAAAAAAAAAAAAAAAAAAAAAAAAAAAAAAAAAAGATAGGGACTGGATGTTCCTGGCCTGGGTGAGAGGGACACTGGTTTTTCCTGGCTCCAAATTTCCACACTTCCTCCACCAGGACCAACTCAGGAGTTGTTATAAGAGAGACTTAGAAGCAGCAACACAATCGGTAAAGAGGCTAAAAGAATGATCCAGAGATGAATTTGCACAGAGTCTCACAATTCATACTTAGATTGTTTGGTAACATGTCAACTGAAGTAACAAAGTTACTTAAAAGTTATTTTGGGGCGCCTGGTTGGCTCAGTCAAAAGAGCATGTGACTCTTGATCTCAGGGTCATGAGTTTGAGCCCCGCATTGTGTGTAGAGATTACTTAATTAAATAAAAGTTAAAAAAAAAAAGTCTTTTCGTTTATAATTTACTTAAGTTTCATATAAGATCCACTGCCCTTGTCAAATAGTTTTTTTTTCCAATTTGAAGTAATTTTAGGGGTGAGGATGGATGAATTTTGAAAAAACTACTCCCATTTCACCTCCACCTTCAATCTCAGCAGATGACCTACCTCACCTCAGACTTCTAAGACAAAAGTGAATTCACCCATCAAGAACTTCTTCGTGGATGGAACTAGAGTGCATTATGCTAAGTAAAATAAGTCAGTCAGAGAAAGACAAATATCACATGATTTCACTCACATGTGGAATTTAAAATACAAAACAGATGAACATAAGGGAAGGGAAGCAAAAATAATATAAAAACAGAAAGGGAGACAAACCAGAAGAGCCTCTTAAATACAGAGAACAAACTGAAGGTTGCTGGGAGGCTGCTGGGTCGGGGGGGATGGGATAAATGGGCAAAGGGCATTGAGGAGGACGCTAGTTGGGATGAGCACTGGGTGTCGTATGGAAGTGATGAATCACTAAATTCTATTCCTGAAATCATTATTACACTTTATGTTAACTAACTTGGATTTGAATTAAAAAAAAAAAAAAAAAGAACTTCTTTAGTTCCCTCAACTGTAAAATGGAGATAATAATAGTATCTATCGCATAGCAGTGTTGCGAGGATTAAACAAGTTGTAATTCGTGAAGCACTTGGATCAGCAAGTGGGGTGGGAAGCACTGTCAGCAGCTGTAATTATTACCTCTCAACCTCCCCCAGCACATCTATAAACCTACCTGTGTCTGCACCCACCAACTTTCCTTCCCTCTTCCTGCTATAAGAAAGGTAACTCCTCTCCTCCCCTGGTGCTCTGGAGATCCCATCTTTTCCAGCCTTCTGCAGGACATATTAGCAATCATGTTCCCTCATTTCTGTATCTTCAACCTTGTCCTCTCCATAGGCTCCTTCCCATCATAAGAAACTATAAACTCATTTACATTCCCACAGCAATAAATCCATATTGTAATAACTTGTTCGCTGTTTAGACAGATTGTTGCTAATTACTAGTTACGGCCCCAAATTTAACTCATCTATCTGTTCTTGGAGACTATTGGTTCAGTGTCCCTGAAGCCCTAACCTCGAATATTCACCATGAAATTAGTATATTTCTCCTATATTAGTCTCCTCTCTTAGCTTGGGCTGCAGCAAGAGATAGCCCCTGTTGTCACTAGTTTAAAACGATTGATTTCTTTCTTTTATTTCCACCATCTGAAACATGCTAGTCACAGCAGCAGTGAGAAGGAGATAGAGAGAAAGGGAAATTTTGCTGCAGTTCTTAAATGTTTCCTTTAAACATTTCCTTAAATGTTTACTTGAGAGTGTATGTTATCTCCACTCATATTTCACACAGCTGTAATACAAAGAGGTGAAATATAATCCACCATCCACTCAGCAGGAGAGAAGAAACAGTGGTGAGTGGTCCACGTGTCTACAAAATTGGAAATAATAATGAGTCATTCTTGTATCTACTACATCTCCTTGTGTCTGACAAATGGGACTAATAACCTGCTGCTGTTGTCTTTTGACCTTATCCAATATTTGATAATATTTTCCTAAAGGACAAATAATGTGTACATTATGCAGTAGTCCCTCCTTATCCACAGGGAATATGTTCCAAGACTCCCAGTGACTGCTTGATGTCGTGGATAGTACCAAACCCTATATATACCATGATTTTTCCTATACATACATACCTATCATCAATCTCATACACAGTAAGAAATTAACAACAATAAAAGAATTATAACAATATATGATAATAAAAGTTCTGTGAACATGTTCTTTCAAAATTTCTTACTGAACTGTACTCACATTTCTTGTGATGATATGACAAAATGCCTATGTGATGACATGAAATGAGGTGAATGATGTAGGCATTGGGACGTAGTATTAGGCTACTATTGACCTCTGACCATACCTCAGAAAGAGTCATCTGCTTCCAGATCCCAGCTGACCACGGCTAACTGAAACCTTAAAAAGTGAAACTGTGGGTAAGGGCGGACTACTGTATTTACATTTTGCAACAAGCCTGAAAACATAAAATGTTTGCACACAGAACTAATTGTAAAGCTAAAACTATAAAACTTTACAAGAAAACATAGGAGAAAATCTTTATTACCGTGAGGTAGGCAAACATCTTTTTGGCTAGGACATACAAAACCAACCATTTAAAAAAAAAGCTAATATACTACACTTCAAAAAAATGGAAAACTTTTGTTTTTCAACAGATTTTAAAAAGAGATAAAATAGCAAACTGCATTACATAGATTCATATCTCTGACCAAATAGAAAGTGTATCCACGATATATAGTAAACTCTTACAATATAATAATTTAAAAATAACCAAAGAAGCTAAGTAAAAAATAAGCAAAAGATTTGAACACAAACTTCAAAGAAACATACAAATAGCCAATATATATACATCATTAGTCATCAGAGAAATACAAAATAAAAGCACAGAGATAATATTATACTGCGTACCAGATACCAGTTGGAATGGTTGAATTAAAAATACAAACAGGGGCGCCTGCATGGCTCAGCTGGTTAAGCATCCAACTTCGGCTCAGGTCATGATCTTGTGATTTGTGAGTCTGAGCCCTGCATCGGGCTCTGTGCTGACAGCTCAGAGCCTGGAGCCTGCTTCAGATTCTAACTCCTCCTCTCTCTGCCCCTCCCACGTTCATGCTCTGTCTCTCAATAATAAATAAACATTAAAAAAAATTTTTTTTTTTTTTAATGCAAACAATACAGGGGTACCTGGCTGGCTCAGTTAAGAGTCTGACTCTTGATTTTGGCTCAGGTCATGATCTCAAGGTTCATGGGATCAAGCCCCATGTTGGGCTCCGTGTGGACAGCACAGAGCCTGCCTGGGATACTCTCTCTCCCTCTCTCCCTCTGCTCTGTCCCCGTTCATCCTTTCTCTCTCTCTCTCTCTCTCTCTCCCTCAAAATAAATAAACTTTAAAAAATTAACATAAATAAACATGCAAACAATACCAAGTGTTGATGACGATATGGAACACCTGAACTTTTACTCACTAATGCTAGACATGGTACAACCATTTTGGAAAACAATGTGGCTATTTCTTCTTATACAATTAAACATACTTACACTTACCATATATCCCAGCATTTCCACATGTTGGTATTTACCCTAGAGAAATGAAAACATATGTCCACACAAGACTTTGACACAAATACTCATGACAGCTTTATTCTTAATAGCCAAAAAATGGAAGCAATCTAAATGTCCATCCATTACAGGTGAATTGCAGTACATCCATGCAATGGAGCACTACACAGCAATACAAAGGGACAAACTATTAATAAGCCGTGCAAAAGAAGTCTGACACAAAAAATTACAACATGATTCCAATTATATGAAACCCTAGAAAAGAATCCTACCTAATTTATGGTGGCAAGAAGGTGGTAAGCAGTTGCTTGGGGCTGAGCTGAGGGTAAAGGAACAGACTTGAATGGGACATAAGAGAACTTCTTGGGGTGATGGAAATGTCCCATACCCAGGCCTAGATCTTGGTTCCTAAATGTTCTCTCCCTTAAATGGAGCCAGGGCTCCTTAGAAAAATGCTCAGGGAAAGTGCAAAGTGAACAAAGCAAGTATAAGTTGAGTCTAGAACAACTCGTTGTGCCAGGAAAGAAGGGTTCACCAAATGGGGACACATCAAAAAAGAAAGGGAAAAGACAGAAGAATACCAACAAATAAATACCTAAAGATGACAGAAATTGAAAACCATCATTTTATGATACCATCGTCATAATTGACTCAGGCTATAATTATGGATATTGAAACCACTGGATAAAAGACTGATGGAAAACAGAATTTAGAAAAACATGGCAGACTACTTGCCAAAAGATCAAATATCAATAATAATTGGACAAACTGCTATTATGTGCCTCCTCATGTATTGCACTTAAGTGACCAAAACATCACCTACATATTACTGTAAGTATTGCTGTAAGTAAATGTTCCAGATCAGTCTCGAGAAAGATATTGGACAAATCTAAATTAAGGGTTATTCTGTAAAATAACTGACCTGGACACTTCAAAAACTGTATCATGAAAGACAATAATAATGATAATAATAATAATAATAATAATAATAATAATAATAATAAAGCTACTAAACTATACTGGTTAGCCTAAAGGAGAGTTAAAGAGAGAAAACAAATAAATGTATCACTTGTTCCTTCATTGGGTCTTTGTTATAATAACTATTAAGTTCACGTGGACAACTGGGGGAAATTTGAACATAATTAGGTAATACTGTTGCATTAACATTATATTTCTGGAAGTGATTAATTGTATCTTCTTAGGAGACAAGGCTGAAGTATTTAGGGGTGATGTCTACAAAGAGCACTCCAATGGTTCAGCAAAATATATGTGCGTGATGCCAAGGTGGTCACGGAAAAGCAAACAGGACAAAATGCAAAGAAAAAAAAAAGAAGAAAGTGAAGAAAAAGCAAAACTTCATTGTCAGAAACAAAAGAACACTTAAATAAATGAAAAAGATACATGTTCCAGGTAGGAAAACTCAATACTGTCAAGATGTCAATTCTTACGCAGTAAGAATACTGTATTTCTCCATTCATTTGAAATGACACTTTTCTTATATAATAACTCCTGTATTATAAAAGTGGCACTTTAATGAAGAATTTAAGATTATATTTTAAATGGTACTGGTTAGGGGCACCAGGGTGGCTCAATGAGTTAAGTTCCAACTTTGGCTCAGGTCACAATCTCACAATTTGTGAGTTTGAGCCCTGCATTGGGCTCTGTGCTGATAGCTCAGAATCTGGAGCTGGCTTTAGATCCTGTGTCTCCCCCTCTCTCTCTGCCCCTCCCCCATTCTCTCTCTCGCTCTCTCTCTCAAAAATAAATAAACATTAAAAAATGTTTTAATAAAAAAGAATGGTATTGGTTAACTGTTAGAAGCAAAGGGCAAGAAGTAAACCCTAGCTTCAAAATATACATTAAAAAAACATCAGCTGCATTACAGAGTCAAAAAAAATTTTAAGCCATTTCTTCAACAAAAAATAAGGGGAGGAAGGAAGGGGAAAATATGGAGGAGATAGCTACAGATTAAAAGAAACTTCAATATGTATCAAACAAAAGCAATGGGTGGACCTTACTTGATAACTAATTTCAAATTTTTAAAAACAATTATAAGTCAATTAGGAAAATGACACTGAACGACGGATATTAGGTTCTTTCCCTAAATTCTTTATGGGTTATAAGTGATCCTGTGGTTATGTTTAAAAAGTGAAACCCGGGGCGCCTGGGTGGCGCAGTCGGTTAAGCGTCCGACTTCAGCAAGGTCACGGTCTCGCGGTCTGTGAGTTCCAGCCCCGCATCAGGCTATGGGCTGATGGCTCAGAGCCTGGAGCCTGTTTCCGATTCTGTGTCTCCCTCTCTCTCTGCCCCTCCCCCGTTCATGCTCTGTCTCTCTCTGTCCCCCCAAAAAAATAAATAAACGTTGAAAAAAAATTTTAAAAAAATAAATAAATAAAAAGTGAAACCCTAAATATCAACAGATTAAATGATATTCAGATGTCTGGAATTTGTTCCAAACTGCCCAAAGAGGGTCTGGAGGCAGATAGAGATGGAATAAGATTGGCCATATATTGATATTTGCTAAAAATGAGTGATAGGTACCACAGGCTCATTATGCCTCTCTCTACTCTTAAATATGGTTCAAATTTCACATAATTTTTTTTAATGAAACTAAGAAATAATCTGAGGTAAACAACTTATTCTGATATTAGATGGGAAAAGAATGTCTATACATTAACAAGAAAAGATCAACAATGAAAAAGATTGAGATTTGATTAAAAATCTGTTTAAAAATAACAAAAGTTAGACAAACACTGCCTACAACATACAAAAGGATTAGTGTTCTTAGATATGTGAATAATAAAATAAGAAATATAACTGACCAGGGGCACCTGGGTGGTTCCGTCAGTTGAGAGTCTGACTTGGGCTCAGATTATGATCTCGCGGTTCATGGGTTTGAGCCCCATGTCGGGTTCTGCTGACAGCTCAGAGCCTGGAGCCTGCTTCGGATTCTGTGTCTCCCTCTCTCTGACCCACCCCCACTCACACTCTGTCTCTCTCTCAAAAATAAATAAACATTAAAAAAATTTTTTTTTAAGAAATATAATTGACTAATAAGCATAATAATATACCCAGGTTTTATTGTAGTAAAATAAATGTAAATTAAAACAATGAGCTCTCCTTTATACTTCTTAATGCTTTTTTTTTATTTTAATGATAATATTCAGGATTGGAAGAGCACTTAAAAACAATGCCACATATCATTTCTAGAATGCAAATAACAAAAGACACCAGAACTAAAAAAAGGCTTCTACTCTTTGAGAAAGTAATTCCCATTGCAGGAACTTAATTTAGAGAAGTAACCAAATACACAAAGTTTTCAGTTCAAAGATGTTTATGAAAGCACTATTTATACTGGTGAGACATTGGAAACTGAAATATTAAAGGACAGGTGACCTGCCCACTGAAGTACAATATTACATCAGCACTAGAAGTCCAATGATGTGAAGATGCTCAACTTATCCACGATCCTTTATCAACCTAACCTGAAAAAAAAAATCTGTGTAGATAGAAGAAAACATCCTCAATACGTTGATACCCAATATATTAACAAAACACGATTAGATCATATTCTTTTTTAATGTTTTTATTTATTTTTGAAGGAGAGAGAGAGAGACAGAGCATGAGCGGGGGAGGAGCAGACAGAGAGGGAGACACAGAATCCGAAGAAGGCTCCAGGCTCTGAGCTGTCAGCACAGAACCCGATGAGGTGCTCGAACTCACAGACTACAAGATCATAACCTGAGCTGTAGTCGAATGCTTAACCGACTGAGCCACCCAGGCACCCCAATTAGATCATAAATTTTGCTTATTTTTGTCAGTTTTTCCTAAATTCTCTACATAGAATATGTTACTTTCATAATTAGAAAATGTTCAAGGAGACTATTTCAGACTTTAGAAAATGTACTTTGTTGGCTAGGAATTACTCTAATTTTTTGTTCCTTTGATTTGTTTTGTTTTTTGAGAGAGAGAGAGGGGGCACAGTGAGTGAGGGGCAGAGAGAGAGTGAGAGAGAGAGAAGTGGGGCTCACCTGAAGCAGGGCTTGCTTGAGCTCACCTAACGTGGCACTTGAACTCAGGAACCGTGAGATCATGACCTGAGCCGAAGCCAGATACTTAACCAACTGAGCCACCCACGTGCCCAATTTTTTGTTCTTTTACCAACGGGCTCAGGTAAAAAGAAACACAAATGAACAATGCTCAAAATGAAGTCACCATTTTTCCTTGTGTGTTATCCTGCTATTTTAAATGAAAACTATCTGGAGTGTTCCAGTTTCTTCTGAAATTTCTACCTGTTTTCTCCTCCCAAAAGTAAAGCGAACACAACTTAAATGGAGATTCAATACATATTTCCTCCTTATGAATTAGCTAATCTTGTAACCTAAAAGGAAGGCTACCCTCGGACATGACATACTATCTCCTGTGGGGTCCACCAGTCCCTGGGTCTTGTCACTGAGACAGTAATTGATTTAGAACCAAAACCTCCTTCTTCCATACTGTGTACATAAAAGACTGCAAACAACTAAGAGGTTTCTTCATCAATTTTCCAAATATCCTAAGTTTTCCTCTTAACTTCTATCTGGCTAGTCCTAGATGAAAAGCAAAAACTCTCCCAATTTCTCCTGTAAATCATGGCCAAAGGAACATTTCTCAGCTAGTTATATGGCACCTAGTAACAACGAGTTCAGATATTTTTCATTAGATAAAGGGGAGAAATCTACAACCACAAAATTGGAGCAGTCTGCACAAACTATGGCTGTAAATGAGAGTTGTTGCCTAAGCCAAGTAGGCAAATAAAATTTGTCAAAGCCATTAGCCTTTCCAAACCCAGCTGCACTCTACTGCTCTTTTCACAGGGAAATGATCTCCATTCTTGATCACTAATGCCCTTAGCGGTTCTTAGGAGATTTGTAAATTTTAAAAGAACTCTAGAGACAAATCTAACATCACAACAACATCACCGTTCATTCACTTAACAGATACTTCTTGAGCACATATGTAGATAAAGGCTTTTTTTTTTCCTGCTGCCTTCTAAATAGTCTATAAACTCAATATACTTTTTTTTAAAAAATTTTTTTTCAACGTTTATTTATTTTTGGGACAGAGAGAGACAGAGCATGAACGGGGGAGGGGCAGAGAGAGAGGGAGACACAGAATTGGAAACAGGCTCCAGGCTCTGAGCCATCAGCCCAGAGCCCGACGCGGGGCTCGAACTCACGGACCGCGAGATCGTGACCTGGCTGAAGTCGGATGCTTAACCGACTGCGCCACCCAGGCGCCCCTAAACTCAATATACTTCTATATACACTCTATGCCTGGTCCTATTCTTGGATTGATTTTTTTAATGGGAATAAATAGATATTTTTGGTTTTTTTTAAATGTTTATTTTTGAGAGAGAGAGACAGCATGTGAGCAGGGGAGGAGCAGAGAGAGAGGGAGACACAGAATCCAAAGCAGCCTCCAGGCTCTGAGCTGAGCACAGAGCCCGACGCAGGGCTTGAACTCACAAGCCATGAGATCATGACCTGAGCTGAAGTCGGACACTCAACTGACTGAGCCACCCAGGCGCCCCTAGATACCTCTATATTTTTAATGAAAAGTGAGCATCTTGATTTAAAGAATATTCCTTTAGGGACACCTGGGCGATTCAGTCAGTTAAGCGTCCGACTTCAGCTCAGGTCATGATCTCATGACTTGTGAGTTCGAGCCCGCGTGGGGCTCTGTGCTGACAGCTCACGGCCTAGAGCCTGCTTCAGATTCTGTGTCTCCCTCTCTCTCAGTCCCACCCCTGCTCACGCTCTGTCTCTGTCTCTCAAAAAATAAACATTTAAATAAATAAATAAATAAATAAATAAATAAATAAATAAATAAAACTCCTTTACAGATTACTTTTTAGGAGCTACTTAAAGGAAACGAGAAATACCTGCATGTGAGACTGAAATCCTTGAAAGAGTAAAGATCAAATTGCAAACATTATCAGAAATAAATTCATTTTCCTGCATTTGACCCAACTGAGATTTAAATAACCCTGATCATATCTTATTATAAACATACTTTAGCTATAACACACTGGTTGTTCAATATTACAGATTACAAAATTCTTATTAACAGAAAGACGTTATACCCTTTAGAATTATTTACATATAAAAAATTAGTAAATGGCACATACTTTATGCAAAATATGCCAATTAGAACCATTATTTTCTACTTTCATCATGTTGTATTCACATAAAGGGTGAAAAACTGCTTCTGAAAAAGCAGTTTAATTTTAGGAAGTCTTTTATATTCATTCAATAACAATTATTGAACATCTTCCAAAATATAAAACACGGTAGAGACTAAAATAGAGACAAATATAACATGATGCATGTCAGTTATAATGATTTTAGAGTACTTATGATTTATGCGACGCTTGCCTCCATGCATAGTCTTGATCTCCGCTACTATTCTTATGATCATTCTGATTCCAAAATGCATATAAAGGATTAATGGCACACTCTAGCCTCTCAGTTACTGGACTTCCTTACATCCAATGATCACATCCTCACTCTCACCTCAATCACCCACTCTCAACGGGATCTGTTGGATATTTAGCTTAGCAACTAATGTATCATGAGCAAAGTCTTAATTTCAAGCAGTCTGCTCAGACCAAACTCCTGCCTTTCCAGTTAATTTCGTCTAGTGACAATGAGTCCAATAGTTCTTCAACCCCACCAGAACCTGTGATCTCTTGATATTTTATTCCCTAACCAAACTGGATTCCACAGACCACATATTTTCCTAGGAATCTCTTCCTCCATTCTACCTGCCTAGTAAAATCCAACTTTTAGTTAAAACCAACCTTCCACTAACTCCACACCTGCACCCACATAGTTCACTGTGGCTGAGGAAAAATGTACATAGTAATGGTATCTGCTCTCACTTTAAAGTTAGGATGACAGGGGGGCCTGGGTGGCTCAGTCAGTTGAGCATCCGACTCTTGAATTTGGCTCAGGTCAGTATCCCAGCATCGTAGGACTGAGCCCCAAGTTAGGCTCCATGCTGAGCATGGAGTCTGCCTAAGATTCATTCTCTCTCTCTCTCTCTCTCTCTCTCTCTCTCTCTCTCTCTCTCTCTTCCTCTGCCCCCACCCCACTCATGCCTGTGTTCTGTCTAAACTAAAAATTCAAATTAAAAAAATAAGTTAGGATAAACCTCATGTTAGCTCAGTGCTATTACATTTCCTTATTCCATTCACTCTTCCAGATAATTTTCACACCTTTGTCTCTCTTCCTGGAAGAGAGAATGGAATACATCCAGTTGCCTACTCACTTCTGGCACTCAGATGTCTAAACAGGCATCTCAAATTTAACCTAACTCATTTGCTCCACCGAATCGTATTCTTCCCCAAACTAGTAAGGTGTTCCACCTTTTACTCAGTTGTTTAAATATCGTTACAGTCACCCCTCTACACACACACTCTCTCTCTCTCTCTCTCTCTCTCTTCAACTCCTACCCCTTCTTGCCAAACCCCTTCTTGCCAGTACCGCTACCTCAGTTGACTCATACAAAACCCTCAATAGCTTTCCCTGCTTCTACTCTTGTGTGAACAATACACTCTGTTCCCCATAAAGCAACCAGTAATCCTTTTAAGGTAAGTCCTATCCCATTCACCTACTCAACACCCTCCAGTGACTCTGGTCATATTCAGAATAAAACCCAGAGTGTTCTCCAACAGATTATGAGACCCTAAATTACTAGTTAGCAAACTAGGGTCAACAGGCAAAACCTGGCTCATTGCTTGTGTTTGTAAAAAAGGCTTTTATGAGGGGCACCCGGCTGGCTCAGTGGGTTAGGCATCTGACTCCTGCTCAGGTCATGACCTCATGGATCATGGGTTTGAGCCCAGCATTGGGCTCTGTGCTGACATCTCAGAGCCTGGAGCCTGCTTCGGATTCTGTGTCTCCCTCTCTCCCTGCCCCTCCCCTGCTTGTGCTTGCTTTCGCTCACTTTCTCCCTCTCTCTCTCTCTCTCTCAATAATAAACAAACATTAAAAAATTTTTAAAAAAAGGTTTTTCTGGAACACAGCCACACCCACTTGTCCATGTAACACCTGTGGCTGCTTTCCTGCTACAATGTCAAAGATTAGCAGCTATGACAGAGACCTTAAAGCACCCAAATATTTTTACTGAAAGAAGTTTGATGTGCCTCTGGTCTCCCCTCACTCGCTGTGCTCCAGCCACATTGGTGAGCTTCTTCTTGCATGCTGAGCCCACTCCCACCTCAGGCCTCGGTACTTACACTCTCTGCCCGGAACATGCTTCTCCCACATGCCCCACATAGATCAGGCCTCTCTGCTCACATTACCACCACAAAGAGAACTTCCCTGACTGTGCCAATAAAATAGCGTCCGACATTTCTAGCTCCTCACTCTGCTTTACTCCTCTCTATGGCCCTTAGGAGTGACCCCTATAGGTCATCCCTCGCTTCCCCATGGAATGTAAGTTCCATGAGTGCAGGCCTTTTGTTCCAGTCACTCCTGTATGCCCAGCACACTGCACATAGCAGGAATTCAGTAGGTACCGAACAAATGGAATTTTTTTGATCCGCATTTGATCCTTCCTTTTTGCTCATTTGATTCCTTTTTTTTTGTCTTCGAGTTCCTTTATTTTGAATAGATGGTAGAGGAAAAACAAAACTTAAAACTCATAAGAACAAAAATTCTGTAATTCTGCCTGAGAATGCTTAATGTAAGAGGATGTAAATTATATAACAGGCCATCTGAAAATACATCCCTGATCCTTGTATATGCTTAATTCTCATTGTCAGTAATGAAGCCAGAGAAATGGATGAATCAATAGCAGATTACTATTTATTTCTAACAGTTTGAATTCTGGTTTCTAGTCCGGCATGGAAGGAATTTGGAAGACATCATCACTCTGTCCTAGGAACAAGTGAAAATGCTGAATTGTAAATCAACAACTCTTCTTAGATCTATTAGAGAATTGAGATCACATGGCCAACCCCTGCTCCCAAAACTAGAGAGACAGCTGGATACAGAGAATCACAACTTACCTGGGGCAGAAATCTCCATGGGAACCAGTACTGGGGTAGAAAAACCTAACCTGTAATTGGCTAATTGCCAAGGTTCGATGTGGACAAATTTGAGAGGTGAAAACTCCAAGGGGACCCAGTCATAGGGAAGGGCTTCCTATAATTTTCTAAGTTTTACCTCCAGGAGTTCTAACAAATCTCATAGTGAAGACAGAGAAAAAGCCCTTTCCTGCTTTTGGCAGAAGAGAGAAAGTAGACATTTTGAAATACGCCCAAAGCATTCATCAGTTCTTAACAAGACCTGCCCTTATAGGAAACTATTTTACCAGAACCTAAATTTACAAGGTTTTATGAGAGCCTAACTGACCGGGGAGAAGTCTTCCAGTGGGAGAAGGTCAATACCCAATTCCAGCCTCCTCCAGCCATGCTGCCCCGCCTGAGTAAGGAGAAACAGGAAGCAGTTGTGAAGGTCACAGCCTCGGGGCACATGCTCACCTAATCAGGGGACTATAGACCACTTGCCCTCCCCCAATACCTCATCACCACACTGCCCAGGCCTATTCACCACAGCACGCTGTACCAGGCACATCATGTCCTGCTTTCAACAATTACATGGATCCTAAAGGGCAAAAAGCATACTTTAAAGACACAGAGTAAGCCCTGAGATACAGCAGGCATGCTGGAATTATTAGACTGAGAAATTTTAAAACTGAATATGGTAAGAGAGGATTAATATGCTAATGAAAAAAGTAGACAACCTTTAAGAACAGAGTAATGGAAGCAGAGAGATGGAAATTAACAGAATCAAAAAAAAATGCTAGAGGGGCGCCTGGGTGGCTCAGTCGGTTAAGCGTCTGACTTCGGCTCAGGTCATGATCTCTCGGTCCGTGAGTTCGAGCCCCGCGTCAGGCTCTGTGCTGACAGCTCAGAGCCTGGAGCCTGTTTCGGATTCTGTGTCTCCCTCTCTCTGACCCTCCCCTGTTCATGCTCTGTCTCTCCCTGTCTCAAAAATAAATAAAACATTAAAAAAAAATTTAAAAAAAATGCTAGAAATCAAAAACACTGTAAATGACTGGATACAGTTGAGGAAAGCATCTGTGACCTTAGGGTATATCAATAGAAACTTCCAGAACTAGGATGCCTGGGTGGCTCAATTGGTTAAGCATCTGACTCTTGATTTTGGCTCAGGTCATAGTTTCACACTTCATAAGATTGAGCCCCTTGTCAGGCTCTGCACTGACAGCAAAGGGCCTGCTTGGGATTCTCTCTCTGCCCTTCCCCCTCCCCTCCCACCCACCCCCCCCCTTTAAAAATAAATAAACATTAAAAAAAAAAAACTTCCAAAACTGAAAAGCAAAGCAAACAAACAAAAGAAGGAACAAAATGTCCAAAGACCGTGGGACCACTACAAAGGCACAACATACATGTAATGGGAATACAAAAAGAGAGAAATAAACAGAAGAAACATGTGAAGCAAAGGAGACTGAGAATTTCCTAACATTAATGTCAGACAGCAAACCACAGATACAGGAAGCTCAAAGAACAAGCAGGATAAAAATAAAAACAAACAACAAAAAAATTTACTACTAGGCATATATTCAAACTGCAGAAAATCAAAGATAAGGGAAAAATCTTGGAAGAAGTCAGAGGCAAAAAATATCTTCTCTATAGAGGAGCAAAAATAAGAACAATATCAGACAACACCTCAGGAACCATGCAATTAAGGAAAGTGGAATGCAATATTTAAAGTGTTGAGGGAAAAAGATAATAATAAAGTACTGAAAGAAAAAAAAAAGCTAGAATTCTGTATCCCGTGAAATTATCCTTCAAAAGTGAAGGAGAGACACAAATACCATATGATTTCATTTATATGTGGAGTCTAAAAAACAAAATAAATGAACAAAACAGAAACAGACTCAGATACAGAGAACAATCTGGTTGCCAGAGGGGAGGGGAGGTGGGAGGATGGGTGAAATAAAGGGAAGGGATTAAAAGCAAACTTCCAGTTATAAAATGTACAGCAGAGACAATACAGTTAACAATATGATAACAATTTTGTGTGGTGACATATGGTGGCTAGATTTGTCATGGTGATCATTTCATAATGTGTATGTGAATGTGTTTGTGTGTATGTGTGTGTATATAGAAGCACCATGTTGCATACCTGATACTACTATGTCAACTGCACTTCAATTTAAAAAAAAAGTAAAGGAGAAATGCTTTCTCAGGCAAACAAAAATGAGGGAATTTGTTACCAGTAACCTGCCTTGCAAGAAATATTAAAAGATGTTCTTCAGGGGGTTCCTGGCTGGCTCAGTTGGTACAGCACGTGACTCTTGATCTCAGGGTTATAAATTTAAGCCCCATGTTGGGCCTATATAGAGCCTACTTATAAAATTAATAATAAATAAAATATATTTTTTAAGTTCTTCAGGGGCACCTGGGTGGCTCAGTTGGTTAAGCCCCTCACTTAGGCTCAGGTCATGATCTCACTGTTCACGAGTGCGGACAGCGCAGAGCCCGGAGCCTGCTTCGGATTCTGTATCTCCTTCTCTCCCTGCCTCTCCCCTGCTCATGCTCTGTTTCTCAAAAATGAATAAAAGTTAAAAAAAAAATTTTTTTTTTAAGTTCTTCAGAGAGAAGGAAATGATATAGGTCAGAAGCTCAGATCTGTATAAAGGAAGAGCAATAGAGAAGAAATAAGAGAGGATGAAATACTCACATCTTTTTTTTTTTTTTTTTTTTTTTTTTTGCCATATTTACCTTGTTACATGTTGCAAATTAAAAGTAATTTCAGGGGCACCTGGGTGGCTCAGTTGGTTGAGCATCCAACTTCGACTCAGGTCATGATCTCATGGTTTGTGAGTTCCAGCCCTGCGTTGGGCTCTGTGCTGACAGCTCAGAGCCTGGAGCCTGCTTTGGATTCTGTGTCTCCTCTCTCTGCCCTTCGCATGCTCTCTCTCTCAATAATGTTAAAAAAAAAAAAAAAACACGTTATTTTAAGTAATTTCAAATTGTTTTAATGTTTATTTATTTGGGGGGGTGGGCGTGGAGAGGAAGAGGTGGAGAGAAAGAGAGGGAGAGGCAGAGGCAGAGGGAAAGGGAGAGGGAGAATCCCAAGCAGGCCCTGTGCTTTTATCACAGAGCCTGATGCGGGGTCTCAATCCTTTGAACCGGGAGATCATAACCTGAGCTGAAATCAAGTCAGATACTTAACCGACTGAGCTACTCAGGCACCCCCCCCCCGCCCTCCTGCCCAGTTTTTTCAAGTAATTTCGATCTGTAGGTAATCAGAGTTGTATCAGTTAAGTGGAAATAGGGGTGCCTGGGTGGCTCAGTCAGTTGAGCATCCAACTTCAGCTCAGGTCATGGTCTCACGGTTCATGGGTTCAAGCCCCACATCAGGTTCTGTGCTGACAGCTCAGAGCCTGGAGCCTGCTTCAGATTCTGCATCCCCCACCCCACCCCCGCTCCCTGCCCCTCCCCCACTTACACTCTGTCTCTGTCTCTCAAAAGTGAATGAACATTAAAAAAAAAATTAATAAGTGGAAATAGCTTGGAAGCAGACAAGAGGAGGAAAACTTGGTTAAAACTGTTTTCTTTCTGAGATGCTTAGTTAAGACTTTTTTGTTTTGTTTTGTTTTTTAAACAGGCTGCATGCCTATTGTGGAAGCCAATGCAGGGCTTGAACTCAAGACTCTGAGATCAAGGCATGAGCTGAGATCAAGAGTTGGACACTTAACCAACTGAGCCAAACAGGTACCCCTTATTTAAGGTTTTTAAAACAGCCTTGACAAATACATCCAAATAATTAACCATGTATCAAAAAGGCATAGTAGTAAGGCCTCTGGGTTTAAAATCAGGCAAAACCAGTTCAAACTCCAGTCTCAGCAACTTGCTGGCTATATAGTTTTGGGAAAGTTACCTAAGTAACTCATCCATAAAACAAAATTAGTGAAACCCATCTTTTGTACATTAATTGTAAGGATTAAATGTGAAGGATATGCAAATTAACCTAGCTCTCTGTCCAGCCAATGACAATGGCTAAGGCTTAATGATGGAGTGTAAACACTATAAATCTTGTAACTTTCTGTTTACGCTAACTTCATAAACTAGCTTAAAGGCAACAATTTTATAGCCAACGTCTAGTAAATATATAAAATACCAGAGCATGCATTTTGTGGACATCACTCCAGCTGTACCTTATTTTAAAATTTTTCCTACATCTTACATTTATTAGTTTTTTTAATAAAATCGCTTCATAATAGTATAAAACCTTTGAAAACAAGAAGGGAACTAAAAAGGTAAGAAACAAACCAATAGTTTCCTATATTCTCTAAGGGATGGAGGAAATGATCCTAGAAGGGCATTTTAAAAGTATCTCAACCTCCAGGGTGCCTGGATGGCTCAGTTAAGCATTCAATTCTTGATTTTGGGTCAAGTCATGATCTCATGGTTTGCCCTGCACTGACAGCTGACAGGGGATCCTCTCTCCCTCTCTCTGCCCCTTCCCCCACTTGTGCATGCACACTTGCTCTCTCAAAAATAAACCAACAACAAAATATCTCAACTTCCAATACTTCATAATATGGCATCTAGGCAGACCCGGTGGCCCATATTAACAGCCACAGGAAATGCCTGCTACATACTCTTTGTTGCTTACTATAAATCACTTCTGTATTTTCTTTTGCCCTTTTTTTTCATAGCAAAGAAGATAAAATTTCAACTGATATTAGCTAAATTTGCTTTGAATTTGTCTTGTGTTCAAATTTCCTTACAAACTAACTATCAACTATCTTCTCCGTACTAAATATTGTTCTCTACTTCAGGAAATATGTTGCTAAGTTCCTAAGTAGTTTGCCAAAATAAGTCATAATGCTGAAGGCAAAAAACAAATAATTTTTGGTTCAGTCCTATGGTAACAAGGCTGTATTTTTCCCTATTTGGAAATGCATCTAGGTAGGACTTGTCTGACAGATTGAATATAACATACCATAAAGGCAAGACCCACTTTTAAGTGCTTTAAGGACATTTCTGATGTTTTACCTCTCACAAAGATAAAAGGAGCAACGCGTTGTTCTGTATTATGCCATTACTTTTTTACATCCCATTTTAAAAGAAAACCTGTAATGGTACAATCAGAGCATCACAGAGCTAAAAAGGACACTCATTCTAGCCCCTTACCTCACTCCAAAGCAAGTCTGAATTTGATAGTATATTTGATTAAAACCTGATATTAGGGGTGCTAATGGGCTTACTCAGTTAAACATCAGACTTCAGCTCAGGTCATGATCTCATGGTTCATGAGTTCAAGCCCCACATTGGGCTCTTTGCTATCAGGGCAGAGCCTGCTTCGGATCCTCTGTTCCCCTCTGTCTCTGCCCCTCCTCCTCTTGCCCTCTCTCTCTCCAAAATAAACATTTAAAACAAAACAAAACAAAAAAAGACACCGGATCTTAACTTTCCCAGTAATGAATTCTATTATTTTAAAATCTTGGGAACTTACTTTTCAGTAAAATTTAAACTTTGAAAATTATGATTTACTTTTTTTTTTAATGTTTATTGATTTTGAGAGAAAGAGAATGAGCATTGGAGGGGCAGAGAGAGAGAGAGAGAGAGAGAGAGAGAGAGAAAATCCCAGGCAGGATCCGTGCTGTCAGCACAGAGTCCAACGTGGGCCTTGATCCCACGAACCATGAGATCATACCCTGAGCCAAAATCAAAAGTCAGACACTCAACTGACTAAGCCACCCAGGCTTCCTGGTTTACTCCTTATTTTCTGCTATCTGGAAAGCAAGACAGAGCAGCAGCCTTCGGACTGGTATTTCCATTGCCTCTTCACCAGGCCCAGCTTTGCATCTACTACTAGACAGGGGGGCCCAAACAAATCTGACTGTCATTTCCCTTCTTGCAACCTTAAATTACTTACACTAATTTTTTATGTAAAGTGCAAACTGTGACAAATGGAGACGAGACCCTCAGCAGGGGACCCTCCCTACCTCTGCAGACTTCCCACACACCCATCAGGCAACCCCTCCACCTAAACACCAGGCTGTTCCTTGCTGCGGCACATGGAGATCCTATGTTAAACCACCCCATGTCCCCCTCCATTCTCCAGCACTAAGTTGGTCATAATCTTTAAAAGGTAACTGTGGGTTCTCCTCTGAGGGGAGCCCGCCCTGATGCTCTGGGACTGGCCAAATGCTCTCTGTGCTTCCACCATGCTCCAGACAGAGCTCCGACGTGACACTTCACACTGGACAGAAATTATGTTACACATACTTCTCCCTACTCCCAAGTCTGCAAAGCATAAAGAGAACGTATTCATTTTTGTTCAAAGTAGTAAGTTTGTGTTGGGTACTAAATATTTATACCATTGTACTAAACTTTTTGTCTTCTTTGAACATGCCATTTCCTCTGGCAAATTTCACCATGTCCTACATCCAGTTTATTTTTATTTTTTTAAGTAGGTTTCACGGCCAGCATGGAGCCCATTGTGGGGCTTAAACTCATAACCCTGTGATCAAGACCCAAGCTGAGTCGGTCACTTAACCGACTTAGCCACCCAAATGCCCCTTCTATGTCCAGTTTCAAAGTTGCTTTCTCTGGGATATCACTCACAAATTCTGTAAGAAATTTCTCCAAATACTTGTTATTTACATGATCTTGGAAACATCATTCACCCTCTCTGCAGCTGCTTCCTCCACCATAAAATGGAGTAATATCAACTTCAGTTATTGTAAAGATTAAATGAGTTAATGTACTAAGAACAGAGTCTGGTACTTGATGTTCACTATTCCTATTTTTCCAAGCGATAATGTTAATGCCTACTTAACCCACATTATTAAGGAAAAATATGTAAGATGACTCACTTAACTGCAAATTATATATCCAATTAAGGGGTTACATTCACAATATATATAGAACTCCTACAACTCAACACCAAAAAAATATAATCATCCAATTAAAAGATGGCAGATGACCTGATGGAAATTTTTCCAAAGAAGACAGTGATTAATGGGGCGCCTGGGTGGCACAGTCGGTTGGGCGTCCGGCTTCCGCCAGGTCACGATCTCGCGGTCCGTGAGTTCGAACCCCGCGTCAGGCTCTGGGCTGAAGGCTCGGAGCCTGGAGCCTGTTTCCGATTCTGTGTCTCCCTCTCTCTCTGCCCCTCCCCCGTTCATGCTCTGTCTCTCTCTGTCCCAAAAATAAATTAAAAAAAAAAAAAAAAGAAGACAGTGATTAACAGACACATAAAAAGATGCTCAATTTTCACTAGTCATCAGGAAAGTGCAAATCATAACCACAATGAAGAGGCACCTGGATGGCTCAGTTGGTTGAGCATCCAACTCTTGCTCTTGGCTCAGGTCATGATTGCAATCATGTTGTGGGATCGAACCCTACATGGAGCCTGCTTAAGATTCCTTCTCCCTCTGCCCCTCTCTCCCATTTACACTCCCTCTAAAATAAAAAACAAAACAACAGAAAAACCTATAATGAGGTATCACCTGAGTCACACTGGCTAGTATCAAAAACACAAGAAATAAAAGGTGTTGGTAAGGATGTGGAGAAAAGGGAACTTCTGTTCACTGTTGGTGGGAAAGCAAATTGGTGCAACCAATGTGGAAAACAGTATGAAGATTCCTCAAACAATTAAAAATAGAAATACCATATGACCTAGTAATTCCACTGCTAGGTGTTTAAAGAAACACAAAACCTCTAATTCAAAAAGATATATGCATCCTTATGTTTATTGCAGAATTATTTACAATAGCCAAGATATGAAAGCAGCCCAAGTGTCCATTAATAAAGTATGGTATATGTGTGTGTGTGTAAAATATACAATATATATACACATATGTATTATAATATGTATATATTATAATGTATATGTATATTATGTATGTACTAATATATATTATGTATTAATATGTATATATATTGTATTGTAACATGTATATAACTGTATATTGTACACACACACACATATATTATGTATATGTAAAAATAATGAAATACCTATCAGCAATAAGAAAAAAGATCTTGCCTTTTGCAACAATATGGATGGACCTAGAGGGTATTTTGCTAAGTGAAATAAGTCAGAGAAAGGCAAATATTATGACTTTACTTATATATGGAATCTAAACAAATGAGTAATAATTTTTTTAAAGACTCATAAATAAAGAGCAGAAACTGATGTGGGGTGGTGGGAGAAGCAGGTGAAGGGGATTAAGTAAGAGTTATAAACTTCCAGTTATAAAGTCATGTGGATGACAAGTACAATATAGAGAATATAGTATTATGTAATGTACGGAACTGTTGAATAACTATGTTGTACGCCTGACACGAATGTAACATTGTCTAGCAACTAGATTTCAATTAAAAAAATTTCTGGCTGAAACATAAAAAATAAAACGTCACACTGGTTAAAAAAAAAAGTGACTCATTTAAATTGGTGTTTGGTACACAGGCTGTAAGGGATAAGCAGTTGTCTTAGTGTACCTAAATTTTTTATCACAAGTAACTAGAACCATTGATCATTCTTTACCACCATTTGGCAGCTGATAAGCATATCAAATAGTATCTGTCTCTACTAGGTCTTAGGTTGAATTCCTCAATAAGCATTCAGTTTTTAAATGCTTTTCCAAGGGGTGCCTGGCTGGCTCAGTTGAGAAGCATGTACTCTTGATCTCAGGGTCATGAGTTTGAGCCCCATGTTGGGTGTAGAAATTACCTAAATAAAACAAAAAAAAAAAAAAGAGAGAAAGAAAATGGTCTTCCAGCTTCTGCCTTTGCTCCCTTATAGTCAATTCTTCAGTCTGGGTGACTCTTAAAAAACATAATCCAGATCCTTTTCTCAAATTCCTCCAATGGCTCCCCATCTGCTCAAAGATAAAGTCCCTTCACATCAACCCCAGCCCTACAACACACCATGCATGATGTAATGTAAGCTCCAAGCAGCTAGAATTTTTAATGTTTTGTTGAATGCAGCATCACCAGTACCTGGAATCCTAGTAGGACAACGTAAGAAACTCGTGTATTTAAATAAATGATCTTGCCTCAAGGGTTTTTACACTTGCTGTTCTCTCTGCCAGGAATGCTAATCCCTCAGATACCTGCATGACTTCCCACTCAGCCTCTCAGGGCTTTGCTCAAATGTCACCGATCAATAAGGTTTTACCAACTACCCTACTTAAATCACATCACAAATTCCCTATCCCTCCCTCCACTTTGTTTTCCTTCACAGAATTTCCACCACCTTTCCCCCTCTATATGTATTACTCATCTGCATATTGCCTGTCATCTCCCATCCCCACACTTATAAGTTCCATGAGATCAAGAATATTTTATTTTGTTCACTGCTTGAACCCGTAGCATCCAGAGCAGCGCCTTGCACATTGCAAATGCCCTAAGAGTTTGCGTTCCAGGAATCTTTTATTAAATTTGAAGGCTAACAGTTAACTTCATGACATTCCCTAGTACAACAGCAACAAATTTCTTTGCTAGAAATATTTGCTCTAAAATCTCCAGTATAAATACTTAGACTTCCATCTGAAGCCACACAAGTAACCTAAAAACTGACATAAATTATGATTAAACGGATAATTCATTCTTCAACATTGCCTAATCACATCCCAGAAGTCTTTTTGTACTTATAGTAAATCTGAAATAATGATCTGAAATAATAATCTGAAGTCAGAAGAGTTCAGAAATCTTGTGCCCCCACTACCTAAAATATGAACAGAAAATAACAAAAAATGTTCAGTATCACTAGATCAGCAGAAAATGTAAATACTTACAGTATTTACTGATCTATTTCAAGATCATTATGCTGAGTGAAAGCCAAACAATCGAGTACATACTGTATGATTCTGTTTATTTAAATTTTAGAAAATGCAAACCAATCTACATGGAGACTAGAGCTCAGTGGTTGCCTGGGCTGGGCTGTAAGAGAAGGACAAACAAGCATGAGGAAACTTACGGAAGTGATGGAAATGTTCTGTCTTAACTGTTGATTTCAAAGTTAGGTGCATCTGTCAAAACTCACCTAACTGTACAATTAAGATTGACTGACAGACAAAATACTTACTGAAGTTAGTTAAGATTATTTTTGTGATCACCCATGACTGGGGAGTTTTTTATTCCCCAAGAATAATCAGAAAGATGAAGGAACCTACATAGATTTCTTCCAATGACAAGAAAAGACCATATATCTCAAGTGGATTTGAAAGGATAAGATAAACAGGTTAAGACTGTACCCGTCAAACCATGCTCATCAAAACAAGGACTATACAAATCCTCTTAGGTAATAATAGCATGCCATTTTATAAATGAAAAAAAGCAGGCATAGAGGGTTCAACATCCCCCAAACCACAGTTTTCAGCTGAACTGAGAATCAAACACAAGCGATTCTCTTAACTCACTTTTCCACCTTAGAATGACTAAATTTAAAGGTTGGTAATATTCAAGTATTGGTACAGGGCAGGGAAAAAAGCATTCACATCCAATTTATGTTGGCACCACCCTTTCAGAAAAACATTTCAGTAATAACAAACTTAAAATAGACACAACTCACAACTCTTTTAAGCCAGCTAATACTCCCTTCCAGGAAATGACAATACAGAAATCTTTTCAACTATATTTTCAAGAATGCTGCTGTATTAATTACATGACAATAAATTTGTAAGCAATCTTAATGTCAACCAATAAGAAATGGCTAAATAATTTAAGGTGTATCACACCTGGCCATAAAAAAAGAATGAGATCTATACAGATGTCTTGAGTAAAAGCCAAACCCTAGAACTGAGTGTATAACAATTTAAGAAGCAAACACAAAGGTTGGGAAGGAATCATCAAAATACTTATCTGGAGACCAGGAAAAGCGTGCTCAGTTGAAGTAATGACTTTCACTTTTATCCCTATTTCTCATACTGTTAATTTCTTCATTTTTGCAAATATAATTTAATAACAAAGAAACTAAGATATATTTTTAACGACTATCAATGTTAAAGACAAATTCTGAATGAACTGCCAACTGTTCTGAATTACTGATTTAGGGAAGAACATACAGTGAAAGAGATTCACAGAAACTTAACTAAGCTTCCTTACCTTCTATAAAGAATGACATTTACTACAATCTTTTAGGGGCATTATGCAGGTATTAAAAAGATATTTAGGTAATAAGAAGATAACCAATTAGGCTTTCTTAATCTCTGAAATTCAAGAAGACATACCTGGGAATCTCCTGACCCACTCTTCTGCAACACTCAATGACATTTATATAAACCTATCCACACTGGGCCCAGCTATTAAGAGTAAATATGCTCATGTTTTACAATCTATTATTATTCCTTTGCTACATATTCTCCAGAAAATTATTTCTGCTTTTCTAAAAGGAAAAAGACCCCAAATGTAAACCTAATATAAGAGCTGTTAGGCATAGATTCATGAAATGGTTGTAATAAACATATAAATCTTTGGCAATTTCTTAATAAATTCATAAGATTTGTAAGACACATAAATTCATTAAGATTTTTCTTTAGCAGAAGCATATAAATATCGGAGAGAAAAAGGTCCTTGAGTGGGGACAATGCTCTGGGACAACAAAACATTTAAATAAAGAAATCAAGTGCTGGATAACTCCTTCAAAATACTATTACTTAAACATATTACTCATATCATACATAAATATAACTGAGGTCTTATTGTAATAAAAAAATGGGGCTTTACCAAAAACTAAATTAAGCACCTTTTTCACAAAATTAAATAAACCAAAAATGGTTACAAGTGAATATATAAAAATACAGCATCAGTAATCCTTTACACTGAGCATGTTTAGACAAACTACAATTCCCTTTATAGGTTTATAAATAAAAGTACATAACATTATCACAGTATGGTTTAAGCTGACTGCTTCAACCCTACTAGTGTTTTATGGACAGAATTCTCCAAAATATGTTACTATAACAAGTACTCTCCTATAATACTCTTTCAACAAATCCTTTACAGATTATTTTGTGCCATGTATCATGCTAGGGACTGGCTGTGGCAGAAACACTGAAAACAACTTTATAGTGGTATTGCAATTGTACATTTATTTCCTCTCTCACATTGTGAAAAGCAGTGTGGTATAGTGAAAAGAATACTGATGTAGAAAAAAATGTGGGCTGCAATTCCTGACCTAACCACTAACAACTCCTTTTTATGTTCAGAGTAACAGAACTATGTGTTATGTACCATGCAAAACTGATTCAGAAAAATCTGACTGGAGTATGTAAATGTTAAAAAAATTTTTAATTAAAAATAAGAATACAGCATTTCATTACATTTTTAAGGCTCTGAGGCTCATAACCATTGGAAATGACAAAACACTCTAACCTAAAAAGAAAAAAGAATTCTGCAGGCTCTTATTTATATTAAAGCTATAATGTTAGAATTATATAACCTTCTACCAGGTCACAGATTCTTTAAGAATTAAAAAAGAAAAACATGTAAGAAATTTTCTAACAAATTTTATCCTTTTAAGAAATAGTCTCTAATTGTCTAGAAAAATATTTTTAATTTTCAAAATGTACTGTTTCCTCTCTCAAAAACCCACAACATTCAGGGTGCCTGGCTGGCTAAGTCGGGGGAGCATGCAACTCTTGATCTTGGGGTTGTGAGTTCAAGCCCCACACTGGGCATTACTTAAAAACAAAATCTTAAAAAAAAAAAAAATTCAAATAACATATATGACTTAACTACTTTTCTAAAAAAGACTATGTATGTATATTAGCATCTCTTTGTAGGTCTACAACCCTAGGCCTTCTTTACAGATAAGTATCAGTTTTTCGTACTGAGAATCTACCTAAACCAAGAATTTGTGTCTGCCTTTTAGAGAACTATGCAGTGGTATTAAAGGTTTAACAACAACAACAAAAAAAGTTTATACAGAAAGCACCCAACTATTTTACAGACTCCAACCATATTTTTCCATTTAAAATTTTATCCAAGTATCTAACACTTCTGTTGATCATATATTATTAAAACAAGAATTCAAATAGCAAACAATAAAAGATGTTTTAAGTAATTGTGGCAAGTTCTATCCTTTTAAGAGTACTTGCATATTTAAAACATTTTATTAAGGTGTGAAAGGGAAAAAAGTTTTACAGTCAAAGATTTACTGACATGATTATCAATGCTTTCAATCAGAGTTAAACAAATCTTAAAATACGCATTGAGAGTTAATTATTGTCCATCTTAATTTCCTTTCATCTGAAATTCAGAAGTCATGTGTCCACTTTAGGGAAGATTTATATATGAAAAAGTTTATTAGAAAAATAAACAACTTTAAATTTTACAATATTTTCCACTTCCAAAATTCTTTTGTATAGAGCAAATGTGCCTTATGGTTTAAACATAAACTTGACTTACAAAATCTCATTTAGTCCTAAAGATACAAAAACACAAATGGTGAAATTGAGAAATTCAATGTAAAAATTTTTTTTAAAAACACCATTTGTTGCAGATACCTAATATGGCAATATTTACTGAAAATAAACAACTTTTACTGAACTTTACTGTACTGGTGTATTACCAAAATTAACATTATCAAATCAAAATGTAGATTAAGTTGTGTGGTTTAGGTTTATTTTTCCAAAAATTTTATCAACTATACCAGGAACTGGCAAATTTTTCCTTAAAAGGTCAGAGAGTAAATATTTTAGGTTTGCAGGCCCTAAGTTCTCACTACCCAACTCTGCTACTACAGGGAGAAAGCAGTCATACTTTCTCCTGAATGGATATACCTGTGGGCTGCAGTTTGTCTGCTGCTGAACTAGACAATGGATTTTGAGTAAGAGATTATTTCAGGTGCCATATTACAAATATGTCACATATAGGGGTCAGGAGGAACAATATAAAAGAGTAAACATCACTAAATGAACTATTATAAGTTAAAAATTTCACACTTATTTCCCAATCTTAATTGTATGTGTGTATATATACAAGTTACAAAACTATTTCAATTCCATATTCTTTTTGGTGTGTTAATATAGTATCAGACCGAAGTCAGATAAGCAGCAAAGTACCATGAGAGATTCAGTACTCAGAGGCTAGCTAATCAATAACCATGAAATTAGGTTTTGACATCTAAATATTTCTACACGAAAAAATTAATTTATTTGCTGTGCCCCTAAAGAAAATGAGATGTATATTTCAGATGTCGTTTTAAAATTCAATTGAATTGTTACAATTTTGAAGCTAAATGTGATTTGCTTTGTTTTATTAGAAAAAATACTCAGGCAAGGTCTACAATCATCGGTCAATTAAGAATGACTTACAAGAACATGAGGCAATAAAATAAAAAATACAGGTACAAACTATATATCTGAAACACTTCTATTTGGCAATTTTATAACAAATCAAAATTTTAAAAGAACAAAGGAGATCGCAGATTACTTCGTAGATACAGAATAAAGCAATTGATGAAGTGCTTAAGCAAAAGAAAACAAAAAAAGTAAAACACACTGCTTTCCTTTTCTTTTTAAAAAATAAATCACATTTGCTACAGATCAAATGGATAATACCCTTATTAAACAACCATTCCAGAATGTCTTATAGTAGCAGTGCTTTTATTTGCACTTCATTTAATTTTATATGACTCATTTCATGTATATAGATAGCTCTTTACCCCACTGTTAACGAATAAAGTCTCCCATAATTTTTATTATTTTAAAAATTTTTTTAAAGTAAATGAGAAATGATTTATGTATCATGGAACCTTTCCCATTTTGGAACCAAAGGCTTAATTCTATATTTTTGTCTATTCTTTTCTTTAAAAAATTTAGTGTAAAAACTGCTGGTTTTTATATCACTGTAGTAAAGTGAAAACTCCTCAATCAGGAGTATTTTTCTGCAGTTTGACTGCATATAACCACATATACTTTACAATATGTCCTTCCAACAGTAAGGAAATAATTGATTTCACGGTCACTGTCAGAAATGAGTGCCATAATTCTATTATGGGTATAGGTCCTCCCTCAAAGACTTTCTGGAAGGATGTTCAATGTGTTTTGTTCTTATAGATATTAACAGTAGTACATAGTCCCTTAAGTCTGCAAAGACATTTATTGTTAAAGAAGGTGCTTTATTAACAATTCCTCTGGCAGCACTAGTGAATTACAATATCCTTCAATATTATTTCTACCCATAATATATACATTTAACTTTCATGCCTCTAGAAAAACATCTACAGTACATTTCATAATATAAAAATATATTACAAATCTGCTGAATTATTTACAAGCAATGTTCTATTATCTCTATGCAACATTTGTTTGATACAATACTAACAAGTTACACATATTTCCATTTCTGTAAGTTAAAAAAAATCCATATGGCTTCCTGCTTACCAAGCAAGAAAGTGATTTTATTTTCCTTTTCAAAACCAACTTTGGTGCATAAAGGATTCAGTTTGAAGATACTTAAAAAAAAAAAAAAAAAAAAATACAATTTTTCTTATGTTAAGATAAAACAGCTCATAAACCAAATGCTTTCCTCAGAAAAAAAATTAGAGGCTTATATAGGTTAAAATGAAAATATGAGGATTATTCAAATAATTTGAAATCGAGGTTTTTCAAAAACCGTTAACAGATTAGTTATATAGGTAAATATTAACATACTGTACTCCATGAGAAAACCCTAGTCCTGAAAAGGGAGCCACCAGACATACTGCAACACTCTTTAACAGAAATTTTCAGCCCTAATTCGATAGACGAATTTTTAGTTGATTGCAAATGTCGTTCACTGTTTGCTTAAATACAAATTGAACACTTTTCTTATCAGAGTTCTGCAAAAGAACACAAATGGCAACCAATCACATCTATTTATCATAATTATCTCTTGATAATTTTCATTGTCTAAATATTTCCTAATATGACTTCAACTCAACAGACACTGTCAAGACAAATATCCTTACAGTGCTTTTGGTAATTTAAGGGCACATGTTGTAATTGTTTTTTTTTCCAATATAAACTACTGTAATTGCTAAAGGGGGAAAAAAAAGCAGCTTAAAGCAGCAAGCATGCAAAGCCTTTAAGAAGCTGTTCCACTAAGTTGCCAGAAGAGTGTTTGCTCAGTCTCCCACAGTACCATTCCATGAAAATGTGGATATACAGTAATATATTAATATATTCCACAGAAGAGCCTACTTCATTCACAGAATGTTTACACTAAGCATAAATATTACTCTAAATACCGGATTTAAGAAAAAAAAAAGGAAGGGGGTTATGACTCTAATGTGCAACTTTTACTAAACCCATTGTCAGTGACTAAGACTGCAGGTGTCCCCGCTTGTTTGCTTTTTATGTATTTATTTATTTTTTACCTCTTCAACCTCTTCTGCGGCATTGTTCTAGAAAAAGAGAAAAAGGAATATTCTTTTATTGGACTGAATCAAAAACACATTAAGTATTTCAAAAGAGACATTAAAAACATTAATAAGATATAGGCAGTGTGATAATCACTGATCATTAAAATTTATTTCCAAAGCATTCATACATTAATGGATGCAAATTTCAGTTATATAATATAGCTTTTTAATAAATCCTTTTTATGTAGGCTAATGTGATTCTAAAAAAGAATATCATGCCTAACACATGTATGTTAGCCAACTAGGACTTTAAAACTGATGTTTAAACCTTGAATAAATATGTTCTTTTTAGTTTCATTTTGAAGTTAATAATTATTTTTAGGTTTGTCATGCTTTCATTTTGAGATGTGTATAAGCCACAAAATATTTCTCCTAAAACAAGTCTGAATAATCACTTTATTCTTTTTACTTAATTTCACAAGTTCTCCAAATCAAAATCCAGACCTCGCTCACATGTTACACCACAGCAAATGTAGCCAGTTCTATTAATCTGTACCACTTTAGGAAAGACTCCATTCTAATTCCAGAATAGCAGAATCATGAAAATTTAGAGTCAAAATTAAATGTTAAGACCGGGGCAGGGGGCAGTAGTACAGTTAAAGAAAATTAACTCCACAGATACATTTAATATGTCTTAAGAACACCTTCATTACCCAAGAGTGACATCAATTTAGAATTGCAGACTTAACACTTTCAGAACATACAATGCAATTCCTATGCTCTTTTGGACAATAGTTCTGCACCCAAATGGTTTTTTTTTTTTTAAGTTAATTTCACTAATATCTAAATTGCTTCCTATATACACAAAATAGCAAAAATAAGCTGTCTGTGAAAAAGGAAGAGCCTCAGAGAGGGAGAAGTAGAATGCAGGGCAGAAACACAAAGTTAGTCTGAATCTTATAATTAAGATTCATGCCCCTTTGTCAACTCTCTGCCTAAGGGATGTTTACAACCAGTTCTAATAGCAGGGTGGCTCTCCCCAAATATCACTCTTTTAAAATGCTAATTTTAATTACTCCCTTCAAAGAGTCAGCAGAAATAAACCCTAAATTAAGTACCAGTAAATAAAGAATATTCAATTATTTTTCTTAAAAAAAAAAAAGGTAAATCATGACTTGCCCGTATTTTTGATAGTGGATTTCCCTCAATCTCTCCTCTGAGGTAATTTCACCGTTTTTTCTCAATAGTTAATAGTTAATTTCTCAAGAACACAGTTCCATCACACAGAAAACAAGTTTTTATTGTACTTATTATTAGCATCTGCACTAGAAGATCTTTAAAACAATTTGCGGGGTTGGAGTGCCTGGGTAGCTCAGTTGGAAGCATCAAACTTTTCATTTCAGCTCAGGTCATGATCTCACAGTCGTTGGATCGACTCCAAGTTGGGCTTTATGGTGACAATGCAGAGCCTGCTTGGGATTCTCTCTTCCTCTCTCTGCCCTCCCCCTCCAATCAAAATGAATAAACTTAAAAAATAATAATTTGGGGGGAATAGGGAAAACTTAAGAATCTTGGGGGTTTCCACAAAGCAAGTCCCATTCATTATGTGAGAATTTCCCTCAGAAGAGATCTTAAATTATAGAAATCCTATTATACTGAATTACATTCCAGAAAGTTGAGTCACAGAATAAACAGAACCTTCAGAGTGTTTAACTGCTACAGGATTTGACCTAGGGATAGAGTCTCTTTATGACAGCTAAAATTCACACTTGGGATTATCAATTATTATATGCTATCTTATTCTTATTCAACCTATTCCTATGCAAAATACATATCAAGTTGAAATTGATTTTTAAAACATAAAAATCTGCTCATAAAGAGTGCCTTTTAAGCATTTTCCCCACTTTCTGAATCACCCTAGTATACGTCATTTGGATGGAGGCAGTGTGGAGTTCAATCATACCCTATCTGTGTAACCTTAGGCAAGCTATTTAAACTCTTGCCTCAGTTTTCCAATCTGTAAAACAGAGATAGTAACACCTACTTCACAGGCTGCTGTGAGGATGAAGTGTATGTAAAGCACCTAGCAAAGTGACTCAGCACATAGTCAGAAATGTTGGTCTCTTCTCCTTCCCCCCCTATACCTTCATAAGCACAGCACACTAAAACAAAGGTCAGATCAGAAAATTATTAGCAATGTGAACACTGAGCTACCTCTTAAAAACAAACACAACAATATTTAAACTGTTCTAAAGGCTTGGGTAGAGTAGAAGTTTAAAAATTCATCATTTATGGTATTTTAGGGCATTTGTGGTATATTCCCAGATCCATAAAAGTCTGGTATTGTAAAAAGAATTACGTATGTAAACAAAAGACACTTATTTTCAAAATAGTATGTACATTAGAATTTAAGCTACATAAGATAAATCTGGAATTAAGTTGGCATATAAACTTTACCAAAATAATTATCTTTCTGGATTCTACAATTTATAAGCTTTTGTGATGTAATTTCCATATACAAAGCTCCAGAAAGCAAGCTATGCTTGGTACTGAAATTCAGTACTTAAAATTAAGTCCTAACCTTATATCCAAAAAGTTTAGGGAAATTTAAGATTATGATTCAAAAATTAAAACATCTAATCAAGAATTAAATTACCTGTATATGTTTGGATCCAAAAGCAAGGCAGTATCTTTGGGTAGCTTTGATAAATGAACTACTTTAGTTTTTAATTGATGTCGTTCACTTTCATTCACCCACACGTCAGGCAGACTATGAATTAAAAAACAAGTCATAAATGAAAAAGCATTCATTTTAAACTTACCCTTTATATAACTTCACATTACCCAGACTTTTCTGTTAGCGTGACTGAGCCACAGAAATTAACAACGTTCTCAGAAGCCAAAGAAATAGCAACGGGATGCGGAGTCCCAGGTAAAAAAATGACAGTGAAATTTCAGGCATGAATTTGGGAATGAATTAGGAATTTTTGCTGGCAAAGCCATATCAAACTTAGAAACACATATTATAGAACACTGCCTTGTCTTTTAGTTCAATGAGTAAATGTCATACTTGAGCTTGACTTGATGGAGTTTTTCTTTTTTTTTTTTTTTTTTTATTGAAGTAGAGTTGACATCCAATGCTGTATTAGTTTCAGGTATACAACATAGTAATTCGACAATGCCAAAAATTACTCTCTCACCATATCATATTATTATAGTAATATTGACTATATTCCTTATGGTAACACCAAGTTGAGAAATAAGTAAACACTCAAGTAGATTAAACTCTACTTTAAAAAAATGCACATGACCAAAATCCTGAATTCAAAGAAATTCAATCCTATCGGGAAATTCAAATAAAAACAATTTGATTGATATTTATACTGATCAATATCCAAAATACTAAAAATACATAGATATTTGACTATACTTTAAAGAAACTGTTTATAACCTTAATATAAAAAGAGCTCTTACAAATCAGTATGAAAAGGTGAATATTCCTCAGGGAAAAAGGAACACGATAGACAAAGGATACAAACCAACAATTCACCAAAGATAAAAACAGTTTAAAAATTATCTTATTTGTAATCAAAGAAATATAAAATGTAAGAATGATAACAATGTTAATAACCAGAGAAATAAGCTCTCTAATGTAGTGGATAGGATTATAATTGGCACAAATTTTCAGGAAGGCGATGTGTATTGAAACCCATCAATAATTTGCATATTTTGTGTACTGGCTGATCTTAATATCTCTTTAACAGTAGAGAAAAACAGGGACCTTTAGTGTTTCAGCAAAAAAAGGAGTTCATTAAATAAATTTTACACAGCCATTTCAAAATATTTTACAGTAGCATTTCCACAAAACCTGGATGGAGGGGATGTGTGTGGAAAATATGTTCTACGTTAATGGAAGTTTGATAGTCACAGGATTAAAAAAAAGCTAGATTTCTTTACTAATATGCTAACATGTATGTAAACTCTCAAATCTATTGAAGAACTCTTAATTCACATCACATTAACATCTCCTTAGAATGAAGTCTGAGAAACAATACTGTAGAAAAATACTGAGTAACAAAAGATAAATGTTAACCACATACTATTAATTTCTGAAAAACCAAGTATACACAATTGAGAGTCCATTCATTTATTCTATTCTTGGTATTTATTGATTTTACCCCAAACTTCTATGATTTATATACCTTTATTACCTTTTCTAACAAAAAGAATTTTAATAAAAACATAAAAGGAGGGGCACTTGAGCGGCTTAGTCGGCTAAGCGTCCGACTCTTGATTTTGGCTCAGGTCACGATCTCACAGTGCGTGGGTTTGAGCCCTCCATCAGGCTCTGTGCTGACAGTGCTGAGCCTGCTTAGGATTCTCTCTCCCCCTCCCCCTCTTCCTCCTTCTCTGCTCCTCCCCCAATTGTGCTCTCTCTCCAAAATAAATAAACATTAAAAAAAAAGATAAAAGGAAAATTAAACATAAAAACATGAAAAACCTAAGGATTTTCAGGGCCAGAAAAATATAATGCTTTTGGAAAACAAGCCAAATGATTCTTCTTTATCACTGTGAGCTAGAAAATGTTTAGAATTTTTTTAAATGATTCAAACACAGGCAAAACTAAGGCTGCTTGCATACTGCCTGAGGGTCATCTAAAAATCATAAAAATAATTACATTCTAAAAATGATTAAAAATTGCTACAACAACTTTTATTGAAAACAGAAACAGCTAGTTGTAAAGGTTGTAACTTGAGTCAGGTACTATAAGAACTTTCACAGATTCTTTAACCCTGACAGGTCAAAATGTTTTGCAGACTAATTTCTGTAATTCTTTTATATTCAAACACAGTAACTATTCAAACACAGTAAATATTTGAGTGTAAGATCATAATAAAAATAAGAGTGTCTATGGGGCACCTGAATGGCTGTTATTAAGCATCTGACTTCAGCTCTGCTGTCAGTACACAGCCACTTCAGATCCTCTGTCCCCTCTCTTTCTGCCCCACCCCCACACCTGTATACTCTCTCAAAAATAAACATTAAAGGGGCGCCTGGGTGGCGCAGTCGGTTAAGCGTCCGACTTCAGCTAGGTCACGATCTCGCGGTCCGTGAGTTCGAGCCCCGCGTCAGGCTCTGGGCTGATGGCTCAGAGCCTGGAGCCTGTTTCAGATTCTGTGTCTCCCTCTCTCTCTGCCCCTCCCCCGTTCATGCTCTGTCTCTCTCTGTCCCAAAAATAAATAAAAAACGTTGAAAAAAAAATTTTTTTTTAAAAATAAAAATAAAAATAAACATTGAAAAGAAAATAAGAAGGATGCCTGAGTGGCTCAGTCAGTTAAGCATCTGACATTGGCTCAATCATGATCTCATGGTTTGTGAGTTTGAGCTCCACACTGGGCTTTGGGCTGACAGCTCAGACCCTGGAACCTGCTTTGCATTCTGTGTCTCCCTCTCTCTCTCTGCCCCTCCACAGCTCGCACTCTCTCTGTCTCTCTCAAAAATAAACATTAAAAAAATTTTTTTAAAGAAAATAAGAGAGTCTATTAATTATACAGTATTTCAAATACTTACATGTCTTCAGGCATCCAATGAAGCAAAAGTTTTATCTTTCCAGAATCCTCTTTTCTCTTAGCTATTACCTAGTAATGATATAAGAGATCATAAAAACGATTTGTAAAACATTATTTTAATGCATCAATAAAAAGCAGTTTTGATTCTAATTAAGAATTTTTAAGTATTCATATCCTGGACCAGATATTATCACAGAATTTTGTTCTGACCTGCTTTAATAGCAGCTTCACCTTTTGATCATATATTTTCACAAAAGAAACAGAGAAAAAAGGAGTTGAAAAAATTTTGTATGCCCAAATATTAATACCATATTATCTTTATTAAGGGACTGAAAAATGTTATTTATTTTACTATTAAAGTCTGAAGATTAGCTAGACTGCCAACCAACAATGCATTATTAGTTGAAAAATTTTTTTTAATTTTTTTAATGTTTATTTATTTTTGAGACAGAGACAGACAGAGTGTAAGTGGGGGAGGGGCAGAGAGAGAGGGAGACACAGAATCTGAAACAGGCTCCAGGCTCTGAGCTGTCAGCACAGAGCCCGACGCGGGGCTCGAACCCACGAACCGTGAGATCATGACCTGAGCCGAAGTCGGACGCTCAACCAACTGAGCCACCCAGGTGCCCCTAGTTGAAATATTTTTAAAGAATAAGATGGTAAAGAAAAAAGAACTGCGGAGATGGGAGAAGTCTATAATTTATGACTAAGATATTTGTTGTTTACTTGGGTGTTTTTGTTTGCTGGTTGGTTTGTGTTACTTTAAATGAAACAGCCAATCAGTGTTTAGGTTCAATTATAAGGAATGTACAGATCAACCTAAATTAAAAAGACCTACATAACATAAAGTATAAAAAAGGGAATATACTGGGGTGCCCAGTTAAGTGCTCAACTTCAGCTCAGGTCATGATCTCGCGGTCCGTGAGTTCGAGCCCCCCGTAGGGCTCTGTGCTGACAGCGCAGAGCCTGGAGCTGCTTGGAATTCTGTGTCTCCCTCACTCTCTGACCCTCCCCGGTTCATGCTGTGTCTCTTTCTCAAAAATAAACATTTTTAACAAAGGGTAATATATTGGTCATTCATTACTAGATTCTGAAAATTAAGATAATGCTTAAATAATAACTGACCAAAATGGTATTTTGTAACTCTTACAACTTCCATATTAGCAAAATTAGCACTGTAGTGTTCTCATAATCCAAGTCTCAGTATTTTCACCAACTTTAAGCTGCAAACAGCCACCTCAAAATATGTTGAAGCATTATATTAAAGTAAAAACAGCACTTTATACATCAATAAAACTTGTAACTCCCATTACTTAAAAATCAATAGTTAGGTACTCTAATTCTAGACTTGATAATAAGATTAATTTAAAAGACTAAAGACAAATCTGAGGATGCTGAAACAAAACACCTCTACAAAAAAATTATAATATAAAAACAATGCAAACCAACTGACTAGTAACTAGGATTCTGCTGACCTCTTCTGGAGAAGGCTCGGAAGAAAATGTTTCAATTAAAGACGACAAATTAGGCAAACTGCATATAGCATAGTACCACCTCACACATATATTTTTCTGCAAAACCGTTTCATTATCTACACAGTTATTTCCTATAAATGCTTATTTGATTACTAAGGAAACTTAAAATTGCAGTTCATATTGAATATCTGACTGCTAAAAGAAGCGATTCTGTTTAACACATACCACCTCCATCAAAACCTTTCTAGTCATGGAACTTGGGTGAACCTGTCCACCTAACTCCTTTCTTTTCTTTTTTTTTTCTTTTTTTTTTTACATTTATTGATTTCTGAGAGACAGAGAGATAGAACGTGAGTGGGAGAAGGGCAGAGAGAGAAGGAGACACAGAATCCAAAGCAGGCTCCAGGCTCTGAGTTGTCAGCCCAGAGCCCGATGCGGGGCTCGAACTCAAGAGTTGTGAGATCATGACCTGAGCTGAAGTCGGACGCTTAACCGACTGAGCCACCCAGGTGCCCCACTCCTTTCTTTTCTATTATGTCCACGAAGACCTGTTCCCAGACTGATGCCTCTTGCATCCACTTTCCTCAGCAAAAAGCATTCCTCAAGATTACACTCTACTTTTGTGGCTCTTCCTTAGTCAAGGTACTTGTGCTTCCACAAGGTCACTTGAGATGCAAATCATCCCTACTCCTTAGTTTTTATGGAAAAAAAACTTGTCATACCTTGTATGACAAACATAGGTATATTCTTAAAATCTCTCAAATGTTTTCTACAGCTAAAAAGCTTATTTTCATCTTCATAAATGGTTTTGTCTCTGAAAATTAAAAAAGAATTTTTCCAGACTCCTAATATCATCACCACTATTTTTAGGTCCTTCACTTTTTTGATCATAACTATTCCTCCCATGGTGAACCTAAGGATTTCATCACAAGGGAGATGCTCTAATGAAAGCATGTGAATGTTGATGCTTCATTTCTTAAAACACAACTGTACTCATCATTGTCACCACTATTCCCTAATATGTAGAGATACTTGCTCATTACCAAACCATTATTTCATCAGATTTATTGTCCTTTAAAATCAGTGATAAGCCCCAAATCTCACTCCTTAGACTTCTTCATTTATACTTAGTTCCTACATGATTCTATCCAGTCTGATTCTTTTAAATACCACTAATATGCTGAAAACTTACATATTTGTATCTGTGGCCATACTTCTTCTCTGAGCTCAAACTCTTACATCCGTGTGCCTAAGTTAAAGAGGGAGTAGATTCTCTACTGAATGTATCAAAATTATAGCTCTTGACACTCCCCTCTCCCCCAATCTGCTTTCCCCAAAGCCTCTATTAAATAGCAACTCCACTACTTTGCCCAGTTGCCCAGGCCAGAAACACTGCGGGCATCCCTTACTTTCATTACCAAACCTGACATCTGATCCATCATAATTCTGGTTAGTAGTACTTTCAAAAGATATCCAGAATCTAACCCTTCTCCACATCTAACCATTCTAAGCATCTCCACCATAACCATTCTGGCCTTTTCTCACCTGAGATAAAAAGGCTGATGTCTCTTTCCCCCACCCTGACCTACATTCTGTCCTCAACACACAAAACAAGTGAGCACATTAAAATCCACATGAAAGAGGGGCACCTAGGTGACTCAGTCGGTTAAGCATCCGACTTCAGCTCAGGTCATGACCTCAGGGTTTGTGAGTTCGAGCCCCATGTCAGGCTCTGTGCCAACAGCTCAGAGCCTGTAGCCTGTTTCAGCTTCTGTGTCTCCCTCTCTCTCTGCCCCTCCCCTGCCTGAACACCCTCTCTCTCTCTCTCAGAACTAAACATTAAAAAAAAAAATCCACAAGAGAAAAGAGATCAGTGAGTTCACCAGGGTAGGGGATGGAGGCAGAGATGAACTATAAAATTACAGTAGGAAACCTTTGAGTGATGGGAATGTTCTGTATCTTAATTGTGGCGGCAGTAGTGGTTTCACAGGTAAGTACAATAGATAACTGTTTAAGTGGGTACAGTTTTATTTATTACACCTCAATAAAAATTATTATAAAAAAAAAAAAAACATCAGACCATGGCTACTCAAATTTCTTCAACGGCTTCCCATCACACAAAGAATAAAAGCCACAGTCTTAGTCAAACAAGGTTCTCCCCACTCTGACTTAACTCTTACTCTCTCTGCTTTCGTGCATACTTGGCCTATTTTCAAACATACTTGGCATATTCCCACTTTGCAATTCTATATTTGATTTTCCCTCTAGCGATGATGTTCATCCCCCTAATAACTGAATGGTTCATACCCTCACTTCCTCTACTATTTCATCTTATCATGTCTCTTCCACTAGACATAGTTTATTGTTTTGTTTTAATCAGTTTTGTTCTCTGCTGTAACATTAGTACAAAGCAGGTGCTCAGTATTTAAGTGAATGGACAAATGAGTACTAATGCCATACTATGGGTCTGGAGACCACAACTTACTTATTGACCTTTGAAAAGAAGAACAATTATAGACCAAATCATAAGCCTACGTTACCAACTTCAAAGGAGGACTTCAACCATCACTGCTGAACAAGCCCCTGATCTTGCTGAATCCCAACAAAATTCCCCTTACAGCCATTTTAACTTTGGTCTTCACAAAATCTGTTTTTCCTTTCAATCCTTTTATTCTTATTTAGATAACTATATTTCCAATGTTTTTTTATATTTATTTTTGAGAGAGACAGAGACAGAAAGACACAGACACACACACAGACACACACACACAAACACACACACACATACACACACACACACACACGATCTAAAGCAGGCTCCAGGCTCTGAGCTGTCAGCACAAAGCCTGATGTGGGGGAGCTTGATCTCACGAACCGTGAGATCATGACCTGAGCCAAAGTCAGACACTTAACAGACTGAGTCATCCAAGTGCCCCTCCAATATTTTTTTTAATCCAATTTTTCTTTATAGAGAATATACAGTTTCACCTTTCCTCAAACCCAAACTCACACCTCTCATGTGCTCCAATCTCAGAGCAATGGTTCCCTTGCTTTGTGTCTAATCTTCTACATTTGTTGCCTTTAATTCTGGCAATCATAGTCAAAACTGGGAATTTTTCATTGGAAGTATACACAAATGAAAAAGTAAAAATGCAATGCAACAAAACCTCTAGGTTACAAGAGATGGAAAAAACAGATATTCAAACCAGCAGAGAAATTGGTATCAATATGATCTTTTGTATTTTATCCTTGTGTATTCTGATTGATCTAAATACTAAAACCTAAATTTAGTATATTTTATATTTCAAGAGTCAAAACAATCTCTTTCTCCAGAGATTCAAATCAACAAGGTCTGACCTAAAATTTACACCTCAGGGTGCCTGGGTGACTTAGTTGGTTAAGCATCTGACTCTTGATTTCAGCTCAGGTCATGACCTCACGGTTCGCAAAACCAAGCGTGGCCCACGTTGGGCTCCACACTGCATATGGGACCTGCTTGGGATTCTCTTTCTGCCTCTCTCTCTGCTCCTCTCCTCCCCACCCCCACCCCCCGCTCTCAAAATAAATAAACATTTTTTAAAAACACTTAAAAAAATAATAAAGATGACTGCATAATAAAACAGCAAAGGGCCCGGGAAAAAGAACAACTCTGTTACCTCCTAGCTAACCAAAAATAGTTATTGCTTTTTCAAATTTGGTATAGTTACCAAACTCTGGTATAGTTACCAAACAGAGGTAACTCTGTTACCTCCTAGCTAACCAAAAATAGTTACTGCTTTTTCAAATTTTCCTATATTGAACAACACAGTCATTCAGCAAATAAACGGACTACTGTGTGTCAGGAACAATTACAGAAACTTGGGCTACATCAGTAGAATAAATAAATAAAAATTCCCTCCTTCAGGGCACCTGGGTGGCTCAGTCAGTTAAGCATCAGATTCTTGGTTTGGCTCAGGCTGATCTCACAATTTCATGAGTTCAAGCCCCATGGTGGGTTCTGTGCTGGCAGCACAGAGCCTGCTTGGGATTCTCTCTCCCTGCCCCTCCCCCACTCACAATGTCTCCATCTCTCTCTCTCTCAAAATAAATACATAAACTTAAAAAAAAAATCCCTCTTCCATAAATCTTTAATTTGATGGCCATTATCTTATTTCTGTTTAATACCAACTTTAGATGTGTTTCTGAGGCTGAAGGAAAAGCATGTAAGCACTCAGGGATAAGACTTAAAAGAAGTCTAATACTCTAACTTTACAAATGAGGAAACCAGAAAAGACACCTAATTATAAGGTCAAAGCCTGATCTGCAAATGCCTACAAGCCCAAAAGTCACCCTAATATTCCTAAATAGCTCAAATTAAAGGCTAAAATATTCAATTGAATCATCAAAATGTTGAACTGTGGGGAATACAGTTGACTCTTGAACAACCCAGAGGTTAAGGCTGCCAACCACTCACCCAGTCAAAAACCCACATATAACTTTTGACTCCCCAAAAACTAACAGCCTACTGTTGACCAGAAACCTTACCGAAAACATAAACAGTCGATTAACACATATTTTGTACATTATGTGTATTATATACTACATTCTGACAATAAAGTAAACTAAAAGAAAACACTAAAATCATAAGGAAGAAAAAATACATTTACAGTACTTTACTATGTTTATTGAAAAAAATCTGTATGTAAGTGGATCTGTGCAGTTTAAACCCATGTTGCTTAAGAGTTAACTGTATTTGTTTTACAACCAACAATACAAGTAATTTTTAAAATACTGATAAAGCAGAACTTTTTGATTTTGTTAAAATATATATTCTAAGGTTTTGAGCAGTTTAGAAATGTGATTGTGAAAGTCAAAATACATGTTCTTGCAGACCTACATAGATAATTAAAAAACAAAAACAAATACTTACAGTACTATGAAAAACAACACTGTGTCCCTTCCCTAAACTTTCTATATGAGCTGAGAGGTTAAAGCATATGGCTCGATGTCTTATCGCATCCAGTGTTTGTGCATCGAAGAAATCATGTGGTCGTGCTAAAAGTCAACACAAAAGAAGTAAAGAATATTTAGAAAAATGTAACAATTTGCCAAACAGCCAAATAGTCCATTTTCTACAAAAAATGTAATAAGTAAGGGTTAAAACAATTAACAAATATCTGGTGTTTAAATAAAAAATTTTATTTTGCTTTCAGAACATGGGTTCTAGCTGACAAGAAGAATATACAAAAGCTAATGAGTAAATGTGGCTTAATTGTGCCATTTGGTGTGGGAGGTTGTAACCTCAGACCTCATGATTCCACATTTCGCTATCTTTTCCATGTAACTTCATATTTTACTCCTGCATCCTGCCTGAGCACCAGTCCTGCATTTTCAACAATCTGATGAGTATCTCCATCTATCAACACACTGAGATCTAATTCACCACAGCCAAACATATAACATGTATGTCAGGAATACTCTATAAACATGTAATCAAAAATTTTCCAAATTTGGGGCACCTGGCTGGCTCAGTGGGAGGAGCATGCGACTCTTGATCTCAGGGTCATGAGTTCAAGCCCCACGCTGGGTGTAGAGATTATCTGAATAAATAAACTTAAAAAAAAAAATTCACAATTTGACAAACTGGTAATATTATTTTGGAGTTCTTGACAATTATTTTCTTGACTGTAAATAACTCTTCCAACAACAATCTAAGAAAATTATGAATACATCCTTGAATGCCAATGAGTCCGCCAAAATTCTTTCTAACTCCCAACTCCACCAGTTATTAGCTGTGCAACTTTAGGCAAACTGCTTAATCTACTTGGCCTGTTTCCTTATTTGTGAAACGGAGATAACAGCTATAGTTTAGGAAAAAGAAATGCATGTGAAAAATGCCTTCATAAGTCACAAAGCAGTTTATATTAATAAGCTTATACTACTTTTAAAAATAAACTCACAAACCTCGAGTAAGCTTTAGTGTAATCACAAAATTATACACTAAAGGTTTAATTTGGTAAGAACATTTTTTAAATTTCTATTTTCATCCCGCTAGTATTATTATAAATTGTGCTATTTTTATTCCTAATAAGAACATTGCTCACAACAAGGAAAATGAATTTATTTTACAATTGTGGAGCTAATACATGTAATTTTTCAAGATCATATGTAATTAAGAATTACATTTTATTGACATTAAAAGAGAGGGCTTGATTTCCTGCTACAGCATATTCTGAATTACATGTATGCTGATTTACCACATTATTCTGATTTACTACTATATGAAGTGGATTTTCCTCTACTAATCATGGAGTTCTCAGAACACCTACACAAATCCACCAGAGCTTTTGTGGGGAAATGTTTCACCAGTTGGCATACTCAATACAACAACCTAAATAGCTCTTTTTTTTACTGGATCTTTCTTCAAAAGGAAATAAGCAAAACAACATCAAGTAATAAACTAGCAGAACCCACAACACTAGGAATACAACAGGAAATCAGTAAGAAAAAAATATCTGACATTTATGAAATAAAAAAGTCATGATTTGGGGCGCCTGGGTGGCGCAGTCGGTTAAGCGTCCGACTTCAGCCAGGTCACGATCTCGCGGTCCGTGAGTTCGAGCCCCGCGTCGGGCTCTGGGCTGATGGCTCAGAGCCTGGAGCCTGTTTCCGATTCTGTGTCTCCCTCTCTCTCTGCCCCTCCCCCATTCATGCTCTGTCTCTCTCTGTCCCAAAAACAAATAAACTTAAAAAAAAAAAAAAAAAAGTCATGATTTTACTTAAACACTGAGAAACAAATTCCCTTCCTGTTAGATTTGTGGCTACTGACAGGAAAATAAAGCGTACTCTATTCTGTCCATGCTCTCCAAATACGCTTTTTCCTGAGCATGATAAGCACTTAAGAAAAATAGAAACTAAAATAATAGTCTCCAAAGCAGGTCTTGTCATGATCCATTAGGGTAAGGGAAGAAAACAATATCACTACTTTTTTTATTCCATCTCAATGTTTTTTTCATATATCCTTCTTGGTAATTGTTTTATAACTTGCATCAGCAGCATTACCTGTGTGTACTGTGTAAGTACATGTCGGGATAGGGTGCCCAAGCATTTTTTTTTTCTAACTGATGAGCTGTACAATCAAAAACTTCTGGAGACCACAAAAATAGAGGCTCTATTTTCCTGTGGTTCAGAATTAAACATACCATCTGATTTCTTTTTTTGCCCTTCAGGTATGGTATTATGGGTATCCTTCCCAAGAACAGTACTATAGTTATGTAAAAGAATATTCTTAGGAGATGCATTCTTAGAATCTATGTTGTAATCAGAACAAAAAAACTACATATATAGGGAGATAAAGCAAATATGGCATATTCTCTAAATGAAGGATATGCAAGTATTTATTGTACTCTTCTTTCCACTTTACTTTGAAGTATGTTAAAACAGAAAAGCTTTGAAATAAATTTTATAAATTGTATCAAAGAGAAAATGACTTAAGCTGCAGTTCTACTGTTCATTGATATACTTCTCTCCCAATTAAGTGAAAATGACCTTTCTGAATCACATGAGGAAGGCACTAGCAAAGTGATGATTTTACTACACTGCTACAGATAGGCACATTTTTAAAGAAGGAATGGACTGTAACAGCAGCAACCCTGCCATTCAAATCTTAATAGGGACTGCTCACAATGACAGCTCCTGAATCTTTTAAAGCTCATATACTCAGGATTATCTTTATTCTCCCCCCATAAAACAGGAAACAAAAAGATTGTTTTTCCCCACCACTCTCCCTACACAGCCTGTTTTACTAGTTAATACTGGAAAAAACAACACTCTCAAAAGAGGCCATATACTTAAGCAGGCACCAGTCCCTCCTTCTCTAAGAAAGAACTAGATATTTAACTAACCCATTCTCTTTAAAAGAACTAGCAAATTGCATAGATACTACCAAATAATACGAAACAGTCAGTAAGTTTAACTGATTACACTACGTATACACAGAGATGAAAATAGTAATGAGGCTACTGAGTCAGAGAGGCGGGAAAGTGATTCCCAGCTTTGTGTGATTGCAAGTACCACATCAATATTCAAGTAAAAAAAAAAAAAAACAGATGTAATTTCTGTTTTTCTAAAAGGAAGTCAAAAGGAAAATGGATCCATAACCTAAATTCAATAGCCAACTTTGAAAAATAAACATTTATTTCAAAAATAAGAAACTTAAAAGAGAGCTTAGAAAAGTTTGTCACCCATGGTTTGTTCATTTGTCGACTGTAGCTTTGTAGTAACAAAAAAAAATTGAACATTTTAGAGACAAGCCTTCTAGTCTGGATTAGTGTCTGGAGTCTCTTCTACATTCTAATCAAATCCCAAGAGAAAAGGTAAGGTACAATCTATTTTTTTTCTATCTAGTTCACCCTTGCAGTGGACTCCCTTTCAATTACAGCTTCAGTCAATTCTCGCTCTCCATTCAGGATGTGCTGAATCAGCCAGCTGACACCACAAACCAGGCAGAGTGCTAGGCTCTGGAGCTTCAACATCAATTCCTGCTCCCCGCGTATATAAAACTTATCATCTAGACTATATCCTAAATATTGAGGATACATTTCATAATCTGGTAATTAAACATATTAACATATGTGTTACAACACATTTAAGTACAGAGACACACACTACCAATAGTTTCGCTATTCACACATACCACTCTGCAGCAGATTGGTTACTTTTACTTCATTATTACCTTTAACATGTTCAAATTTTCTAAAATATCAACACCGCCGTATTTTAAATTTTGTTTTACAGCAGAATCAAAGGACCCCTCAAACTCTGTTTACAGACTTTGTATTCTAAGGCCACATATACTTACCCTCTCTTAACTAGAAAGGTAAGACAAAACATACATCACTGAACTCTCACACTAACACCCAAGGGATCCCATCTGTTTATTACTGTTAACAAAAATACACAGAGTTAAAGAACAGTAAAACCTGAATTTGCATGAAAGCCCAACATAGAAACAAAAGCTATCTACTACATACAGATTTTTAGTGAAAAACTTACGTAATGAACGTCGTCTTTTGTTCTTTAATTTTCTCCTTTTGTTCATTCCAGCTTTAGAAGGAGATTCTTCTTTGGCCTTTGGCTGGCTAGAAACTTTTGAGGAGTTCTGCTGACTGAAGTGTGTGGGTACATGGCGAGCTAGCCCTCCCTGAGAAGCAAAGCTGGCATTGCAGCCACCAACAACACACTAGACAAAGATAAAAAAGGATGTCAGGGCTGCCATGCAAGGCACAAGTATATGAAGGAGTGAATATTCTGTTATTTTCAGAAGTAAATGAGTAACACTATAGAACTATTCCAGATAGAAACTATGAGAGATTACTACACCCTTTCTTTTTATAAGGTGCCCCAAATAATACACATTAGGCAGTGGCAGAGCTGGGAAATAAAACTCTAGTGTCACGACTCTCCAGTTTACTGCTCTTCCCACTGTACACAAGACAAAGATAGTGAGATCTTCTTCCCAGAAAAATCGGGTTTTGAATTAATCATTTTGCTAAGAAAAACAGTAACTTTTTTTTAAATCAGCGAATTACATATCCTGACAATTACTTGGGACTCCTAGATTTCTTTTTTAATGTTTATTTATTTATTTGAGAGACAGAGCACAAGATCGCGATGAGCATGGGAAGGACACAGAGAGGGAGAGAAAAGAATCCTAAGCAGGCTCTGTGCTGTCAGCACAGAGCCTGATGCGGTGCTCAAACTCATGACATGTGAGATCATGACCTGAGCTGAAATCAAGAGTCGGATGCTTAACTAACTGAGCCACCGAGGCACCTGGGGACTCCTAGATTTCTAAAATTATTTTTATCTTAACCATATATACTACTTCAATACATTCAGCAGCCTCCCTACTGTTCTACCCTGTTGTAACAGGGAAGAAATACAGTGATACTGACTTTTAAACAATTAGATCCAGCCACTCCGAGAAGACTTACCCTCAGGGTTGGTTTTACCCAACTCGTTAAGTTCCATTAAATACTGCCTGCCTCTTTAGCCTTCAGCACTTGCCAAGACTGAGATAACTACCCAAGTCACCTGGCAGATCTGCTACTCCAACAATGAATGCAAAACGTTTAGATATCATTAAAATTATAATAAACAAATTAGCTACAGTACAAAGTGTATGACATCTAACAAATGAATGTTAGTAATTAAAACAAATGCCATTTACAAAATGATCACCACAGCAAAATTCATAGCTAGATTTCCAGGGGCTCTTCTATTGGTAACTAAGCCAATTTACTTAGATTCTGACTTGACAACCAAACTCCAAGCATCAAAATCCGCCAAATCATGTCAAACACCAAATAAATCTATCACATTGTTCCTAGGTGGTTCAACGTACAATAGAGTTTATCTAGATAATACCACAAAAAAATGTACACGTTTCCAGGCTCTTTCTTTCAATCCAGGCAACTTTACCATTTTAAACTTCAACTCTCTACTAGGGATCATATCTTTATTCAGTCTCTCTAAATCTACCCAACTTAAGAAAAGCTCATCCCTTTGCAACTACATGGATGGAACTTGAGGGTATTATGCTAAGCATAATTAGAGAAAGACAAATATCATATGAATTCACTCATATGAGGAATTTAAGATACTAAACAGGTGAACATAAGGGAAGGGAAGCAAAAATAATATAAAAACGAGGGGGACAAAACCTAAGAGACTCTTAAATATAGAGAACAGAGGGCTGCTGGAGGGGATGGGGGGGGGGCTAAATGGGTAAGGGGCATTAAGGAAATCTACTCCTGAAATCATTGTTGCACTATATGCTAACTTGGATGTAAATTAAATAATAATTAAAAAAAAACTCATCCTCCTTTGAAGATACCCTCACACTTTCAGACTGCTTATCTACGTATCGCAATTAATCCTTTCTCCGTGTATTTTGAAGGCAAGAACATACTTTTATGAATATATATACGTATACATAAGTGTGTGTGTATCCAGAACCACCTTGCAAATCATAGCTATTTCTAAATATACCTGAAGAACTCAACTATTTATAGATTCTGGTAAAACTGATGCTGGCTGAAACATTTCAGAGCAAGCCCCTTAGGCAGTGCCATTCATAAATATTCTATTTATTCTGTATACAACAGACCTTTTATGGGCTTAATGGCACTCAGCATTGCTAATAAAAACCTTTGCCCATTCTAAGGTGTACACTAAGAGGCAGAGGAATGATTCAAGGTTTTAGTTCAAATACTTATTTTAAAAAAAAAAAAATTTTTTTTTTTTAAGGGCACGGGGCAGGGGGACCAGAGTGGCTCTCAGTCAGTTGAGCATCTGACTCCTGGTATTGGCTCAGGTCATGATCTCAGGGTGGTGGGATCGGGTCTGTGTCAGGCTCAAGCACGGAGCCTATTTGGGGATTCTCCCCCACCCCCCCCCATTTGCACACGCGAGCTCTCTCTCCCTCAAAATAAAATAAAAAATATTTACTCTATGTACTATGCACCATGCAAGATGCTAGAAGTATAAGGATGAATAAGACACAGTACCCCCCTGAAAGAGCTTACAATATGTCAGTAGGCATATGACACCTTAAAGAACTACAGTTAGGCTTAGGGGGCAGAGTGCTATGGGAACCCTAAAAAGGAGCAATTAACCATATCCAGTGCTTGAAAGTATTTCACTCAATTCTTTTAATACATTTTTAAATGTTTATTTCTGAGAGAAAGAGAGACAGTCAGTCAGTTTGAGAAAGTGCACGTAGGGGAGGGTCAGAGAGCGAGAGGGGGACAGAGGATCCAAAGCAGGTTCTGTGCTGACAGCAGACAGCCCCAAGTGGGGCTCGAATTCAAGAACCACAAGATCATGACCTGAATCAAAGTTGGACAATTAACCAACTGAGCCACCTAGGTGCTCCTCATTCAAGTCTTACAATGACCTTATCAATAGTGTTACCCTCAGCCTGTATCAAAAATGTTCAGCTACAGATTCTGGCGATGAAAAGTTTAGCATCTAATGGTTACTGAATTCTTAGAATTAAAAAATTTATATTTAAAAAAATATATATATTTCAAGTGCCAAGAAAAAATAATGCTTTTTAAAAGTTTCCATCTCCTATTGATTACCACACTGCCATAGAACGACACTGTCCACAAAAGCCACTAGCCAAATGTTGCTACTTAACATTTTAAGGCAACTGTAACTAAGAAACAAAATTTTAATTTTATTTAAATTAATTTTTATTTGTTGAGGTGAAATTCATGTAACACACTACCTTAAAAGTGTATAATGCAGTGGTCTTTAGTGCATTCACAACATTGTATAACCACCAGCTAGCTCCACATCCTTGTCAACACTTGTTATTTTCAGTTTATTTTATTTATCTTTTATTGAGGAGGGCACCTGTTGGGATGAGCACTGGGTGTTGTACGGAAACCAATTTGACAATAAATTGCATATTAAAAAAGAATAATAAATAAATAAAATCTTAAAAAAGAAAAAAAAAGTAATCTTTTACTATTAACATTCAGGCTAGCCCTTCCATTTTAATTTCCATTAAATACCTGATACTCAATTTCACTACTGAAAAACTTTTAAATGTATCTGCAATAGCTTGCTATGTGAATCTACCTCTCCAACTACAAATTTTTGAAATCTAAATAAATAAAGATCAAGTATTCAGCATCTGAAATGAGAAGGCTTAAGTAAAATTACCCTCATGGGTTAGTTTTACACTGTCCAACACATTTTAATCATTAGATACCTATAGTACTAAGCACTTGAAATATGGCTCTTCTTAAAAAATATTTTAAGTATAAAATATGCACTGAACTTTGAAGATGTAGTACCCAAAAAAGCAAAAACTTTCATTAATTCTGTATATTGCTAAGATGTTGAAACAATACAAGGAGTTAAGCCAAAGATATTGTTTAAATTATTTTCACCCATTTCAATTATTTTAATGAAACACTGGAGAATTTAAAATTATATATTTGGTTCACACATATTTGTGTTACACAGTACTGCACAGAATAAAGCCACAGAGTATTTATTTTTCTTACTTTTCAATTTTAGAAGATATCATCCCTGTATTTCCTAACATCTACTTTAAAAACATACATTAATTGTCTTTGGTGGCCCATGTGTCAGATACTTTAAGGAATACAATGTAAGTAAGATAGTCTTTTCCCTGGAATTCCCAGTTTAATATTGGTTATTCAAACAAATCTGTTGGAAAAACATCACATTTCAAACTTCCGAATAGCTACCTGAATACAATTAAGGCAGAGAGGACAGTAACAGTTTCAGATCCAAGCCCTCAGGTTTAAATTCAGAAGGATTTTGTGATATAATTCCATCCAGCATTACCCTTAATTATAAGGGTCCCAATACACTAGCAGATACATTTTGTCCCAGAATCCTTCAAGACTGCAATGAATAGGCCCTGAAAGCATCTAGAACTGAGTAAATATCACAAGTGTATTTTAATCAGTGGTGATTCAATGCTCTGGAAACGAATAATGAGAATTCTACTAGAAAATAGTTTTATCTTTGCTTTTAATCATTCATCCATCAAGAATCATAAACAAATCTAAAAAAGAAAACCTAAAAGTACAATGAGAATTTAAAATGAAGAGAGTCCTTTATTAAAAAGAAATACGAGAATCACACACCTTTCACTTAAATACAAATTTTACCCTAGAAAATAATTTTACGCATCATCTAATGAAAATTCCATCCATTATGTATATATCACAGAGAACAAGGTAAGAGACAAATCAGCTATTGCCTCAAGTGGACTTTCATTCCTCTCAACAAGAGCATTTCATGGTGAATGTGGTTTTAATGTTCAAAGATTCACTTTTTTCCCCAACACATACAATGATCCATGAATTCAAGCCACCACATTGATGTCCTGATTTCAACAATCGGGAAAATCTGGTTGTTGGATACCAAATGCTTTAAATGATCTATTTCCCAAATCCACTGAAATACTCTCTATATACTGACTACTGTTGTGGTCAAGCAGCTGTTCTAAAATGTGGAATCACTGTTTTTATTTTTTGCCCCAAACATGTTCAAATTAAGCAATACTAACAATGTCTTTTCTAGTACTAAGACTGCCTTATTCATATATTCCCAAAAGTGCTATAAAAATCTACAAGGGGCTACTGAAACACTGAGGACAAAACATCAGTTTCACAGGAGACATGGTAGTATTTATTAATAAAGTAGGTAATCTAAAGAAAAATAAAAATTCCAGGCGGGTAGAAATGTTGGTTTTTTTAGTTGTGACAAATGTATCACAGTAATATGAATGAGGCAACACTAAGGGGAGCAAACTAGGTGAAGGCACATGAATAGTCTGTTATATCTCTGCAGCTTAACTTTTCTGTAAATCTAACATTTTTCCAAAATAAAAAGCTTTTAAAAATTCCATGTAGAGGGATGCCTAGTGGCTCAGTCAGTTGAGCGTCCAACTCTTGATTTTGGCTCAAGAATCTCACGGTTCCCGAGATCGGCCCCCATGGTGAGCTCTGCACTGACAGTGCAGAACCTGCTTGGGATTCTCTCTTTCTGTCTGTCCCTCTCCACCCCTCCCCTGTTCACATGGGTCCACACACTTGCTGTCTCTCTCTCAAACAAACAAACAAAAAATCCAAGTAGAAAGCACAGCCACAATGATTGTGATTCATTTGAGAACTACAAGTAGTTCTTATGGCTGGAACACTACAGTAAGGAACAAATGAGTCATGAAGCAGATAAATAACAGGTATGAAGATCTTATTATGCATCATGCTAAGAAATAGGGATTTTAATTTGGAAAGAGAAGTTATCATGGATTTCAAACTGAGTGACTAACAGAACCACAGAAGATAAATGGGGGATAAAAGAGTAGAGTGAGAAGTAGCAGTCATATTCAAAATATAATGAGGATCTGTGCCTGGGTGGCTCAGAGTTAAGCATCTGACATGGCTCAGGTCATGACCTTGTGGTTCATGGGTTCCAACCCCACATTGGGCTCTGTGCTGACAGCTCAGAGCCTGGAGTCTGCTTTGGATTCTGTGTCTCCCCCTCTCTCTGCCTGTCCCCCATTCGTGCTCTGGTCCCTCTCTCAAAAATAAATAAACGTTAAAAAAAATTTTTTTTAATATACAGAGGGTCAAATTGACAGGATTTGCTAATGTATTTACAGGAGTACAGGAGAAGTTAAGAGAGGAATCAAGAATGATACAGGGCTCTTAAAGTCAGAGCCCTTGATCTTACTATTTACCGAGTCTAGAATAGAACCATGTTTGAAATGAAAAACCTCAAGATTTTGTACATGTTAGGTTCAAGATACTCTATTAGACATCCAAGCCAAATATTCCATTCTGGAATCCAAGAGGGAATATTGTTAGGGCTAGAGATAAACATCTGAGAGTAATCAGAATATAAAAAGTATTTACTAGTATTTAAAACCAAAGGACACCTAGGGTAAGAACTTTGAGAGCACTCTCCAACATTTAGAAGTCAGGTATACCAAGCAGAGATCAGCAAAACTGACTAGACAGGAGCAGCAGCCAATGGCTTTGGAAATAGAGGTTGGAGGGATGAAGAATAGGCAAGTGTGGTATAAAAGAGGCCTAGAAAAGAAAGGTTACATCAATAAAAATAAGATCCCAAATGTGACATGCACACAGTACACACAGCATATCTTTTTCCCCTCAATGCTTTCTCCCCCCCCCCTTTCAAAGACCATTGAACTGGCAGTCACATTTACCACAGAAATGCTGCTTAGTTAGTATAGAGTACCTGGTAAGAGAAATATCTTGTAGAACAGTAATTCTGAAGCCTAAGCACACATCCAAATCACCTAACTTTTTTTAAAAAATGTTAATTTATTGAGAGAGAGGCAGAGCAAGCAGGGAAGGGGGCAGACAGAGAGGGAGAGAGAGAATCCCAACCAGGCTCACGCTGTCAGCACGGAGCCCAGTGCAGGGCTCAAACTCACGAACTGTGAGAGTCGGATACTAAACTGAGTGAGTCACCCAGGTGCCCCTCAATTTTTTTAAACATAGCAAAATGCCTGGCTGTGTGCCCCAGATTCTGATTTAACTAGTCCTGGATGCAACTCTAGCACCAGGATTTAGACAGCCAGTAGCACAGTTCATACAGTAAAGGAAGAACTACTTCAGTCTTAACAGCTTTCCAAATAATGAGATCCCTGTCATTGTCCAATGGTGACCAACTCGTTTTTCTTTTGGGGGAATAAAGGGAATCATTTTTTGTCTTTTAGAATCATGATGACCAATGCAGTTATTATTCTTATTTATAGTCAAATAATTCCATGTTTGGTCAGCAGGAGCCTCCTAATAAGCACTGGCTGCCAAGGCTAGGGAGCTTCAAATTTTTTTTTTTTTTCAACGTTTATTTATTTATTTTTTTGGGACACAGAGAGACAGAGCATGAACAGGGGAGGGGCAGAGAGAGAGGGAGACACAGAATCGGAAACAGGCTCCAGGCTCCAAGCCATCAGCCCAGAGCCTGACGCGGGGCTCGAACTCACGGACCGCGAGATCGTGACCTGGCTGAAGTCTGACGCTTAACCGACTGCACCACCCAGGCGCCCCAAGGCTAGGGAGCTTCAAATACAGACATACAAAATGTCAAAGAAGAATTAAAGATAGCAGAACAGGGTATTTAAAGCTTCATATTATTACAGAGAATGTGTCTTAAAAATAAAAAGATTCTTACAAATATATATATTAAAATACATATATATATGAGGTGATGGATGAGTTAACTAGATGGAGAGAATACTTTCACAACTGTATACACGTATCAAATCACCACGATGTATAATTTAAATTTCTTACAATTTTATTTGTCAATTATACCTCAAAAACCTGGGGGAAAAAAGCAAGCGATTTAAAAATTATCAAAATGAACTATCATTACAAAACAGGTCCATTAAAGAACATGAGAAGGAAATTATTTCATCATCCACCACAGTGAATACCAGTATCATTCACTATGTAACAAATTACCAGAAACTGCCTGAATACACAACTGTAAAGTTATCATAGGTTAAATATGGTTTGATAAAAATTTTTTTCTTTATCAAGAATGTAGGCTAGGGTTTTGATTCCAAAACACCTAAAAAGAATGGTTACTTTATGTATCAAGCTTGAAAGAAAATCTGAGTTTTCAAGCACTACTCTAACACAATGAGAAGTTATTCAAATGTGTCAATATTACAAATGGAGTCAATCATATTGAGCTACAGGACGCTATCTGCTGAGGAAAAGTCACAATAAATAAATTAACCCGAGATAATTAAATAACTATACTCTGTTCAAAGTAAGGAGAAACATGTAAGGGAAGCAAAACTACATATCGAGCTTATCTCATAAAAAGTATAACTACATAATTTCAAACATATACAAATCCATCAAGACAAACCACTGCCCCATTAGCAATAAAGGAAATCAAAAGAATCACCAAACATGCTGTATATAACTACTTTTTTTTCTTCAGTTAGGCAAAATATGTATTTCTAAGTGTGGTGGTATTGAAGCCACTTGGCTCTGATAAAGCTTAACACCAGATAACAAGAATCAAATTTAAATTGAAAAGGAAAAAAAAGAAGACCAAGAGAATAGTTTAAAATATTGCCATATTCTACTACTGTGAACACATGTAATGTTTTGTTTGCTTTTAAAGATTTTAAGTAATCTCTACACCCAATGTGGGGCTCAAATTTACAATCCCAAGATCAAGAGTCCCACGCTCTACCAACTGAACCAGCCAGGCATTCCAACACATGTAATGTTTTCCAAACCTAACTAAAATATTTCACTACATTTAACAAAATGGCAGCAGCAACTCCCCTTCCCACAAAGTCTAAATGTATATATAAAGCACAGATATATATATCCGACAAAGTGAACGTGAGGTGGGGGAATTTTATCTAGGAACAATCCTTGTACTTTAATTATCAAATATAAATATCATAAAAGCCCTTGGCAAAGAAACTGTATTTGCATTTTAAGAGTACATTGATTTTACAAAACTAAAGTTTCATAAGCTAACATGATTATTTTCATATGATACTATCTTCTTATGAGACATTAAGTTTAGGAAACATAAAACTAGCCTTAAACCTAATAACACATCCACGACTTTCTTTTATTTCTAATAACAAGTTACTTAGGTCTTAATGACTTTCAGTTTCAAGCCTCTGCCATTGCCAACACTACAATGGAGACTACTACCCTTCAAATATTTAGACAGTTGCCCCAGAAACTACATATATATTCAGATATATATATTCAGATATATTCAATATTTTAAAATCTGATTAGATGAGCATCAAAATAATAATAGTCATGAATTACAAACCAAGGAATAAAACAAGAACACAAGTTAAGGGGCGCCTGGGTGACTCAATCAGTTAAGCATCTTACTTCGGCTCAGGTCATGATCTCATGGTTCGTGGGTTCAAGCCCCAGCTTGGGTTCTGTGCTGACAGCTCAGAGCCTGGAGTCTGCTCCAGATTCTGTGTTTCCCTCTCTGCCCCTCTTCCACTCATGCTCCATCTCTCTCTCTCTCTCAAAAATAAACACTAAGAGGGGCGCCTGGGTGGCGCAGTCGGTTAAGCGTCCGACTTCAGCCAGGTCGCGATCTCGCGGTCCGTGAGTTCGAGCCCTGCGTCAGGCTCTGGGCTGATGGCTCGGAGCCTGGAGCCTGTTTCCGATTCTGTGTCTCCCTCTCTCTCTGCCCCTCCCCCGTTCATGCTCTGTCTCTCTCTGTCCCAAAAATAAATTTAAAAAAATAAATAAATAAATAAACAAATAAACACTAAGAAAAATTTAAAAAAACAAAACAAAACCAAAAAAAAAAAAAAAACCACAAGTCCATTCCTAAATAAATGATTAATTGGCAGACAGACAAATAAAGAACAAAGAAGGCTCTATAAGTAGAATACTTACCAAAAAGTTTAGATTGAGAAGCAGAAAACATACTCATTTTGTAATCCTTATATTAATAATTGATTCAGCCAAGAATCATCAATAGAAACTAAAACTAATTCCAATGGGAAACAACTTATTTACGTACGTTCGAAGTATCTCTCCAAAACTATTATAAAGGGACAAAGAATAAGTCTACAGTGGAGAACTTGGCAAATTCCACCTTCATCAAGTGATCTAGGTAACATTATCTACGATGGGACAAACTGTCATCAAGTATCCCTTGACATAATAGTGAGAATTTTGTTGTATTTTCTCCAAAAATTCATAAACCCAATCTCATCATTACCAACAATCCCAAAACAGGGAATATACTACAAAATAAAAGGTTTATATTCTTCAAAAATATCAGTGCCATGAAAAATACAGAAAGGCTGAGAAAACTTTATGAAAACTAAATGCAATATGAGATCCCCAACTGGATTCTAAGCAGACGGAGAAAAAAAAAATTAAAAACAAACAAATAAAACCAACAAAAAAACCAAACAAACAAAAAAAAACCTGCTACAAAAGACATTAGTGGGACAATTAGTGAACTTCAAATAGCTAATAGCATCAATGTTAAATTTCTGGGTCTTGACAACTATTCTAAGGTTACGTAAATGAATATCCTTGTTCTTAGGAAATGTACACACTGAAGTATTTAGGGATTTTGCTCCTCTCAAATGTTTTCCAAAAAATGTGTGTGTAGGTAGGTGAGGAAGGAGAAAGAGGGAGAAAGGGAAGGAAGGTAGACAGATGAAGAAACGGATGATGGATAAATATAGAACAAATGTAGTAAAAAGTTAATTGATGAATCCGGGTTAGGATATATGGAATTTATACATTCATGTGAGAGAGAGAAAATATATGGGAGCTTTTCATCTTCTCTGCAAGTTGAAATTACTTCAAAATTAAGTTTTAAAACTCTGCATTTTAGAAAAAGCACCATAAAAAGTAAAGGAAAAAAAAAGTCAAAATAAGAAAAATATTTAATTCCTATCATAGCAGGGAAATGTTTTTCCTACTTTTAAGCAGATTAATAAGATTTCCAACCTAAAATTACAAAAATAATACAGGAAGAAAGGTAATGAAAATATATAGAAACATATTTACATTGTGTAATCATGTATTTACATTTACATTGTGTGTAACTACATGTATATATGTAGAAATGTACAATATCAATATACAGAAGCTTCCAGATGGCAGAACAAACAAAATTTTATGAGAAATGACAAGCTAGACCAAAATATCTGTTACAGCAAACATGTACACTTTATATTAAGCTTTGGGTTTTTTTTTTTTTTTGAGAGAGAAAGAGGGCGCAAGTGAGCAAGGGGCTGAGAGAGAGAGACAGACAGACAGACAGACAGACAGGGAAGTGAGAGAGAAGCAGGGCTTGAGTTCACCAGATGGGGGACTCCAGATCAACCAAAGTGGGGCATGAGCTCACCCGATGTGGCACTCAAACTCACAAACTGTGAGATCATGACCTGAGCCGAAGCAGATGCTTAATGACTGAGCCACCTAGGGCCCAATATTAAGGTTTTTATAAATCAGTAAGAAAAAATCCAGGATGCCTGGGTGGCTCAGTTGGTTAAGTGTCCGACTCTTGATTAAGGCTCAGGTCATGCCCCTCCCCCATTCACACAAGCTCTATCTCAAAATAAATAAACTTAAAAATAACAATAGAAAGCAAGCCTATACATACTCTTTGACCTAGTAACATAGGTTTTAGGGATTTATATTAGCTCCCAAAAGCAGTTTATAAAAATGTTAATTACATTGTTCTTTACATTAGGGATAATTGTGCAAAAAACGATCCATCAAGAAAGGACTATTAAATATGATAAACTATCACATAGGAATACCATACAACAATTAAAAAGTAATAAATTTATAAATGTGAAGCAATGTCCAATATAGAAATGAAAACGTAAGTTACATGTAGGTGCAAAACGATTCCATTTACTTCTTTGCTTTGTACAGGTTAAGAAATCAAATAAGTACTAAAAAATAAACAATGGTTTTCTATAGATGTTAAAGTTATACTATCTTCCTGAAGCTTTTCAGAATTAAAATTCTTTAGTAGTAGCAAGTATTACATTTGTTATACTTATTTCCATGTGACAGAGTGGAAGACCAAGCAACTACTAGGAATTCAGAAAAAATTTTGCTGGTTGTGAAATTCCAAGGTCTGTCAGAGTCAGGCAAATTTAGGTACTATATATTAAGCCCTTCCTTTCCCTATTCTCCATCCCTTTTCTTTATTCAGACTTCATCCTAAAGAAGTAAATATTTTTAGCAAAAACAGTACACATTAAAAAAAACCCGTATCAATTTTTAAAAACATTTTTATTTTTACTTATGTATGTATTTTTTTCATTTTAATTTTTTTTGAAAGAGAGAGAAAGGGAGGGGCAGACAGAGAGGGAGACAGAAGATCTGAAGCGGGCTCTGTACTGACAGCAGAGAGCAGCACACTTCGGGGCTCAAACTCAAGAACCATAAGATTATGACCTGAGCCGAGGTAGGGGCTTATGCTGCTGAGCCACCCAGGTGCCCCAAGGTAATTTAATCAATTATCCACACACAAAGCACAACTGTAGAGCAGCCACACTGTCATTTTTTTAAGGTATGAATAAAACCATTTTTTTTGGTGAATGCTTAAAGCATATTATAAACACAATGAAAAAGGCCAAAATATACAATGCAAACTCCTTAGAATCAAATTCCAAGCTAACATACAGTGAGAGGTAATAACAGTAATCTAAACACAAATATACAATACATATATTACACAAAAGCCATTCTGCATTATAAATTACCAGAGTACAAATGGTTAAGGACACAGACTCTGGATTTATACTACCTCTGAAGTCCTGAATCTGCCACTAACTGCCCATGACCTTAGAAAATATTTCATTTCAGGGCGCATGGGTGGCTCAGCTGAGTAAGGGTCTGACTCCTGGTTTAGGCTCAGGCCATGATCTCACCGTTCGTGAGTTAGAGCCTTGCATTGGGCTCTGTGCTGACAGTGTGAAGTCAGCTTGGGATTCTCTCTCTCTGACCCCACCCCTGCATCCCCTCTCTCAAAATAAACCAAAACTGAGAGAAAAAAAAGAAAATATTTCTTCTCTTCCAACATCAATCTCCTCATGTATAAAATGAGGGCAGGCACCTGGGAAGGCTCAGTCGGTTAAGCAACAGGCTTTTGATTTTGGAAGGTCATGATCTCACGATTCATAAGATCGACACCAACACGAGGCTGCTTAAAACTACCACTGCGGAGCCTGTTTGGGATTTTCTCTCTCCGTCTCTCTCTGCCTTCCCTGCTTGCTTTAAATAAATAAACTTTAAAAAAATAAAATAAGGGGCGCTTGGTTTTCTCGGTAGGTTAAGCGTCTGACTTCACCTCAGCTCATGATCTCACCAGTTCATGGGTCCCAGCCCTGCACTGGGCTCTGTGCTGACAGCTCAGAGCCTGAAGTCTGCTTCTGATTTTGTGTCTCCCTCTCTCTCTCTCTGCCCTCCCCCACTCACGCTGTCTCTCAAAAATAAATAAACCTTTAAAAATAAATAAATAAAATGAGGGCAAAACAGTAATTACTTCACAGAATTGTTTTAAGAGATAGTTAAAATAGGTAATACAATAAAATATGTAGGTAATGTGCAAGCCACAAAGTAGCATTAAAGCCTTTGCTAATCATGATTATTTCTGACCCTTACCTTCATCTTGTTCATTATACAACAAATACTCAAACATTCAATATGAAAAACTTTTTTCTAATGTTTGTTTATTTTTGAGACAGAGAGAGAGACAGAGAGAGACAGAGCACAAATGGAGGAGGGGAAAAGAGAGATTGAGATACAAAATCTGAAGCAGCTCCAAGCTCTGAGCTGTCAGCACAGAACCTGACATGGGGCTTGAACCCACAAACCACAAGATCATGACCTGAGCCAAAGTCGGACACTCAACTGATTGAGCCACCCAGGCATCCCAACATGAAAAACTTATGAAACCAATTGCTTATACATTTAATTTCTAGATAGTCCAGGCTCACCAGTCTACAGAACTAGGTCTGAAAATATTTCAGGGGTGCCTGGGTGGCTCACTTGGTTAAGCATCCAACTCTTTTTTTGTTTGTTTATTTTTGAGAGAGAGAGAGAGAGAGAGAGAGAGAGAAAACACACACACACAAGCAGGTAAAGGGCAGAGAGGAGACATATTCCAAAGGAGACATATTCCATTTCCAAAGCCCTCCAAAGAGGGCTCCACACTGACAGCAGGGAGCCCGATGTGGGGTTTGTGGGGCTCAAACTCACAAACCATGAGATCAAGGCATCCAATTCTTGATATCAGCTTAGGTCATGATCTCATGATTCACAAGATCAAGCCCCATGTCAAGCTCTGCACTGACAGGGTGGAGCCTGCTTGGGATTCTCACTCTTTCAAAACAAATAATTTAAACTTCAAAAAAACTTTTTAAGGGGCACCTGGGTGGCTCAGTCAGTTGACTGTCCAACTTTGGCTCAGGTCATGATCTCACGGTTTGTGGGTTCGAGCCCCATGCTGGGCTCTGTGCTGACAGCTCAGAGCCTGAAGCCTGCTTCGAATTCTGTGTCTCCCTCTCTCTCTAGCCCCTCCCCTATTTGTGCTCTCCCTCTCCCCCCAAAATAAATAAACTTAAAAAAAAGTTTTAATATTTCAAATTCCCACAATAAAGTACCATCTATATATATGAAACATACTACTCCCTAAATAGTCCACTCATTCTTTTATGTTTCCTTTTCTTTCTCCCAAAGGCACTTACATCTACAATTAAGTAGTGGTGATGGTTGCAGAACACTATGAATACACTAAAAAAAACTACTAAATTGTACACTTGGGTAAAGTTTACAGGATGAAAATTTATTTATTTATTTATTTTTTTTTTTTTTCAACGTTTATTTTTTTTTTGGGACAGAGAGAGACAGAGCATGAACAGGGGAGGGGCAGAGAGAGAGGGAGACACAGAATCGGAAACAGGCTGCAGGCTCTGAGCCATCAGCCCAGAGCCCGACGCGGGGCTCGAACTCACGGACCGCGAGATCATGACCTGGCTGAAGTCGGACGCTTAACCGACTGCGCCACCCAGGTGCCCCTGAAAATTTATTTAAATATATACCTGAAATGATCTTCCTATAACCATAAAATAAAACTCAGCTTTTCTGTAAGAGCCTCCTCATCTTCACACACTAAAGGTAGGCAAAAATTTTTTAAACAATACAAAAGGCACTAACTATAAAAAATAAAAGCTAGAGAACTACAGGCCAATATCCCTGATGACTATGGATGTAAAAATTCTCAATAACATACTAGCAAATCAAATTCAACAGCATATAAAAAGAATTATTCACCATGATCAAGTGGGATTATTTCCTGGGATGCAGGGCTGGTTCAACATTCACAAATCAATCAACGTGATACATCACATTAGTAAAAGAAAAGATAAGAACCATATAATCCTGTCAATCAATGCAGAAAGGCCTTTGACAAAATTCAGCAACCTTTCTTAATAAAAACCCTCGAGAAAGTCGGGATAGAAGGAACATACTTAAAGATCATAAAAGCCATTTATGAAAAGCCCACAGCTAACATCATCCTCAATGGGGAAAAACTGAGAGCTTTTTCCCTGAGATCAGGAACACGACAGGGATGTCCACTCTCACCGCTGTTGTTTAACATAGTGTTGCAAGTTCTAGCATCAGCAATCAGACAACAAAAGGAAATCAAAGGCATCAAAATTGGCAAAGATGAAGTCAAGCTTTCACTTTTGCAGATGACATGATATTGTACATGGAAAATCCGAGAGACTCCACCAGAAGTCTGCTAGAACTGATACATGAATTTAGCAAAGTTGCAGGATACAAAATCAACGTACAGAAATCAGTTGCATTCTTATACACTAATAATGAAGCAACAGAAAGACAAATAAAGAAACTGATCCCATTCACAATTGCACCAAGAATCATAAAATACCTAGGAATAAATCTAACCAAAGATGTAAAAGATCTGTATGCTGAAACTATAGAAAGCTTATCAAGGAAATTGAAGAAAATACAAAGAAATGCAAAAACATTCCGTGCTCATGGGTTGGAAGAATAAATATTGTCAAAATGTCAATACTACCCAAAGCTATCTACACATTCAATGCAATCCCAATCAAAATCGCACCAGCATTCTTCTCGAAACTAGAACAAGCAATCCTAAAATTCATATGGAACCACAAAAGGCCCCGAATAGCCAAAGTAATTTTGAAGAAGAAGACCAAAGCAGGAGGCATCACAATCCCAGACTTTAGCCTCTACTACAAAGCTGTCATCATCAAGACAGCATGGTATTGGCACAAAAACAGACACATAGACCAATGGAATAGAATAGAAACCCCAGAACTAGACCCACAAACGTATGGCCAACTCATCTTTGACAAAGCAGGAAAGAATATCCAATGGAAAAAAGACAGTCTCTTTAACAAATGGTGCTGGGAGAACTGGACAGCAACATGCAGAAGGTTGAAACTAGACCACTTTCTCACACCATTCACAAAAATAAACTCAAAATGGATCAAGGACCTGAATGTGAGACAGGAAACCATCAAAACCCTAGAGGAGAAAACAGGAAAAGACCTCTCTGACCTCAGCCGTAGCAATCTCTTACTTGACACATCCCCAAAGGCAAGGGAATTAAAAGCAAAAATGAACTACTGGGGCCTTATGAAGATAAAAAGCTTCTGCACAGCAAAGGAAACAACCAACAAAACTAAAAGGCAACCAACGGAATGGGAAAAGATATTCGCAAATGACTTATCGGACAAAGGGCTAGTATCCAAAATCTATAAAGAGCTCACCAAACTCCACACCTGAAAAACAAATAACCCAGTGAAAAAATGGGCAGCAAACATGAATAGACACTTCTCTAAAGAAGACATCCGGATGGCCAACAGGCACATGAAAAGATGCTCAATGTTGCTCCTCATGAGGGAAATACAAATCAAAACCACACTCAGATTCACCTCATGCCAGTCAGAGTGGCCAAAATTAACAAATCAGGAGACTATAGATGCTGGAGAGGATGTGGAGAAACGGGAACCCTCTTGCACTGTTGGTGGGAATCCAAAGTGGTGCAGCCACTCTGGAAAACAGTGTGGAGGTTCCTCAAAAAATTAAAAATAGACCTACCCTATGACCCAGCAATAGCACTGCTAGAATTTACCCAAGGGATACAGAAGTACTGATGCATAGGGGCACTTGTACCCCAATGTTTATAGCAGCACTCTCAACAGTAGCCAAATTATGGAAAGAGCCTAAATGTCCATCAACTGATGAATGGATAAAGAAATTGTGGTTTATATACACAATGGAGTACTACGTGGCAATGAGAAAGAATGAAATATGGCCCTTTGTAGCAACGTGGATGGAACTGGAGAGTGTGATGTTAAGTGAAATAAGCCATACAGAGAAAGACAGATACCATATGGTTTCACTCTTATGTGATTCTGAGAAACTTAACAGAAACCCATAGGGGAGGGGAAGGAAAAAAAAAAAAAAAAAAAAAAGAGGTTAGAGTGGAAGAGAGCCAAAGCATAAGAGACTCTTAAAAACTGAGAACAAACTGAGGGTTGATGGGGGGTGGGAGGGAGGGGAGGGTGGGTGATGGGTATTGAGGAGGGCACCTTTTGGGATGAGCACTGGGTGTTGTATGGAAACCAATTTGACAATAAACTTCATATACTTAAAAAAAAAAAAAGCTGATAAATTAGATTTCATTGAAATTTAAAACTTTTTCAAAAAAATCCCATTAGGAAACCAAACACAGAAGGGATGTGCATATAACTGACAAAGAACTTATATCCAAAATATATAAAAATTTATACAATAGGGGCGCCTGGGTGGCACAGTCGGTTAAGCGTCCGACTTCAGCCAGGTCACGATCTCGCGGTCCGGGAGTTCGAGCCCCGCGTCGGGCTCTGGGCTGATGGCTCAGAGCCTGGAGCCTGTTTCCGATTCTGTGTCTCCCTCTCTCTCTGCCCCTCCCCCGTTCATGCTCTGTCTCTCTCTGTCCCAAAAATAAATAAACGTTGAAAAAAAAAAATTTTTTTTTAAATAAATAAAATTAAAAAAAAAAAAAAAAGCCATCTGATTTGGGCTGAGGTCATGATCTCATGGTTTATGGGTTCAAACAGGCACTTCCCCAAAACAGGAAATTCAAATAGCCATAAGCACATGAAAATGTGCTCATCATTATTCACTGGGGAAATAAAAATGAAAGCAAAAATGAGATACCACTTATATATCCACCAGAATGGCTAAAATTAAAAGACATTTGATAATATAAGATAGAGCAACTAAAAACTCTAAGTCACTGCTGGTGGAAATGTAAATAATATGACCAATTTGGAGAAGAGTTTGTCATTTCCAAAGCTAAAAATGCCCTATTCTGGGGTGCCTGTGTAGCTCAGTCGGTTGAGCATCCTTCTCTTGATCTTGGCTCAGGTCGTGATCTCATGGTTCATGGGATCAAGTCCTGTGTCAGGCTCCTCACTGGCAGTGTAGCACTTGCTTGGGATTCTCCACCTCCCTCTCTCTCTCAAAAATAAATAACCATTTAAAATGTAAATAAATAAACTGGTACAGCCAGAACTAAACCAGATGACAGAAATCTAATATGGCCTGAGGAGAATAACAGAGGACAGAATAGACTGGAAAATCATAATATGACCTGCAGGGGAAAACAGAGGACAGAAGAATAGATTGGAAAGGGTCATTAAAGAAATTCTATTTTACTAAAAAATATTTTTCATCAGGGTGGTGGTGACACAGGTGCATACATCACAGGTGCATACACACATATGAAACATATCTTTACACTGTTGAACACTTAAGTATACTTAAGACACTTTATTATACATTATAAGTAAAAACTTTAAAAAAAAAAAAGAGACTCACCTCAAACATCATCACCTCATGACCTTCTTTCTATAGCTGACTCCCACTTACCTTCTACTATTCCTCCACAGTCCCTATTATAGTATTTAATTGATACCTAATCTAAGTTTCCATAGAACCTTTCATACGTCACTATTAAAACACATAAAACATTTCATTACTTAAATTTAGATCTTATTTACCTTGCTTCCAAAGTGCCTAGCACACTGCCATGTACTATAGATATCAATAAATGCTTTCTGAATTTAAATGATTCCTATGACTTACAGAACAATGCCTCACTAATTCATACTCCTTAACTTCTTTTTTTTTTTTTTTAATGTTTATTTATTTTGAGGGAGAGAGAGAAAAGTAAACGTGGTGGGAGGGGTAGAGGGAGAAGGAGACACAGAGTCTGAAGCAAGCTCCAGGCTCTGAGCTGTCAGCACAGAGCCTGAGGTGGAGCTTGAACTCACGAACAGCAAGATCATGACCTGAGCCAAAGTCAGACACTTAACTGACTGAGCCACCCAGGCGCCCCAACTTTTATCTTTTAAAGACAACTTCACTCCCCCTCTCCAATGGGAATCTTCTACAGTTTCTAAAAGGAGGATCTGGGAGAAAAAAAGCATTTGACAGGCTTTGATATCAATCTGCACATCACAATCAACCAGGAGGATTGCTGCCTTAAAGAAAAACATATACAGGGGCGCCTGGGTGGCGCAGTCGGTTAAGCGTCCAACTTCAGCCAGGTCACGATCTCGCGGTCCGTGAGTTCGAGCCCTGCGTCGGGCTCTGGGCTGGTGGCTCGGAGCCTGGAGCCTGTTTCCGATTCTGTGTCTCCCTCTCTCTCTGCCCCTCCCCTGTTCATGCTCTGTCTCTCTCTGTCCCAAAAATAAATAAAAACGTTGGAAAAAAAAAATTAAAAAAAAAAAAGAAAAACATATACAAATACAGTAAAAAAGTAAATGATTCTTTCACTTTAACAACAATAATCTCTTATGTTTATTGGATACATACTGTATGGCTCCATGAGGTAACTATTCTTACTAGCTACATCTTAATGGGAAGTTTAAAAACTATCCCAGATCATACACTTCCAGAACATACCAGGGGTAGGATCTATAGTAAGACCCCAAGAAAGACTAGGGTGTTAAAGTTATAAGACCCACATGCCAACAGAAAGGTCAATGAGATCATTTATTTAAAAAAGAATAAAGAGGGGCTCCTGGCTGCCTCAGTCAGTAGAGCATTAGACTCTTGACCTCAGTATCATGAGTTCAAGCCCCATGCTGGGCACAGAGCTTGCTTAATAAAAATTAAAAAAAAATTTTAAAGTAAATAGACAAAATTAAAAAGAAAGAAAAATAAACCCGAATAGTTAAACATAAGAATAGATAACCAGGGGCGCCTGGGTGACTCAGTCGGTTAAGCATCTGACTTCGTCTCAGGTCATGATCTCACAGCTAGTGGGTTCGAGCCCCATATCGGGCTCTGTGCTGACAGCTCAGAGTCTGGAGCCTGCTTCGCATTCTGTGTCACCCTCTCTCTTTGCCACTATCCTCTTCATCCTCTGTTTCTCTCAAAAATAAACATTAAAAAAAGAAAAAAGAAAAAAGGATACCCAAACTTCCTCATAATGAAAGAGAAGCAAATTAAAACTACATTAGGATGAAAACAAGAAAAAAACCTACACAACGATGGAATTTCTAATCTATTAGATTGGCAAAAATCCAAAAGTTTGAGAACACCTTCTTATCTTAGCCCAGCTACTGAGAAGGCAGACGTTCTAACAATGATGATGAGGACACAAACCCTAAGGAGGGCAATTTGGCAAGATTTATCAAAATCATCAATGCTTATATATAGCCTTTGATCCACCCACTCATGTCACTTTGGGGAATTCTTCCTCCATATATATTTACACATGTACAAAATGACACGTATGTTCCAAGATTTATCACTGCAGCACTATTTATAATAGCCAAAGACTAGAAATAACCCAAGTGTCTATACAAATTTGGTTAAATAAACTGAAAGAATACTCTCTAGGAGCAAATATAGAAAGATCTCTAGAATACAGTAAGTTTAAAAAGCAAGGTACACATACATGCAAGAAAGAGGTTAACAGTGGGAGAAACTTGGCATAGGGTATAAGGGAACTTTATAATCCTTGTAATATTACTGTATATCTAAAACTGCTCTAAAATAAAAGGTTGATTAAAGAAAAAAATAATAAGGTATATGGGGTGCCTGGCTGGCACAGTCAGTAGAGCATGCGACTTCTGATTTCAGAGATTTGAGTTTGAGTCCCACACTGGGTATGGAGATTACTTAAAAATAAAATCATTAAAAAAAAAAAAATTACAGGGGTATCTGGGTAGCTCAGTCGGTTAAGCATCCGACTTAATTTTGGCTCAGGTCATGATCTCGCGGTTCCTGAGTTTGAGCCCTGCATACAGCTCTGCACTGACAGTGTAGAGACTGCTTGGGATTCTCTGTCTGACCCTCCCCTGCTTGTGCACGCTCTCTCTCACTCTCTCTCAAAATCAATCAACCAACCAACCAACCAACAAACATTTTAAAAAAATAGTTAGAAATAAAGTACAGACGGTATATAGTTTACTGGATTTTGTGTAAGAAAGAAGAATGACACTACATATATTGGTTCATAAAGAAATACTAGAATTCACTAGAAACTAGTAACAGTGGTTACATATTTGAGGAAGAGGGAAGAAGGAAAGAAGAAAAGGGAGCAAGATTTCTCTACATAAATAATTTCCTTAAAAATTTTTTTCAACTTGGGGCGCCTGGTGGCCCAGTTTGTTGAGAGTCTGACATTAGCTCAGCTCATAATCTCATGGTGCCTCAGTTTGAGCCTCGCATTGGGGTCTGTGCTGACAGCTTAAAGCCTGAAGCCTGCTTCTGATTCTGTGTCTCCTCTCTCTGCCCCTCCCCTGCTGGCACTGTGTCTCTCTCTCTCTCAAAATTAAACATTAAAAATTTAAAAAAAAAATTTTTTTTTAACTTGTTAAAGATTGTCTTTTCAAAATAAACTAATTTTTTAAAAAGCAGCTCCATAAGAATTACCTCCTTCTCTAATGAAACCCAAGGGAAGTTTCTGGCACGGTATTTACATACCAGTAAATTATGGGTTTAACAGCTATTAAAGTTTTCTAAACACAAACTTTTAACCTCTATGGTATATGCTTTCCATAATTACAAACCAAAATATTTTGTTTAATTTTTAATGAAGATAAATGGAAAAACGGTTTTTACAGAACTGGTTCTTCATACAATTTTTCAGAATACATCTATTTGACACAGTAATTTACAACTAAACTCAGTACCATGACCTCAAACGTGAGTGAAAGCAATCAATTTCCTTAACGTTGTACAATTTCACTTTTTGGAATTATTAATAATCAGTGTTGTTTGCTAATAAAAAGGCTGAAACCTATAGCAGTGAAAACACACATCACAAGGTATTAAAAGCCACCAATTTTAAAGACATGCATTCAAACAGGTCTGCCCATTAGCTATTCTCAATCCACCCTCCACAGTAACTTTTTTCTGTTCTCCAAATTGGATTAAATTATCTTCACCTCCATTACTTTTTTAAATTCCATGTATCTACAGAAATATTTTTAAACATTGCTAGAAGGGCAAAAATATGCCCATTAAGAAATATATCAACCAGGGGCACCTGGGTGGCTCAGTCGGTTAAGCATCTGACTTCGGCTCAGGTTATGAACTCGCAGTTTGTGAGTTCGAGCCCCGCGTCGGGCTCTGTGCTGACAGCTCAGAACCTGGAACCTGCTTCAGATTCTGTGTCTCCCTCTCCCTCTGCCCCTCCCCTGCTCACGCTCTGACTCTCTCTGTCCTTCAATAATAAATAAACGTTTAAAAAAAATTTTTCAAAGAAATACATCAACTAAAGGTTAAAAACAACTCACATATACTTACTTACCTTAAAAGGTTTGTCTCCACTGTGTGTCAGCATATGCCTCTGTAACCAACTCTGACTGGTTGATGGAGTGTTATATACTTTACAACCTTTCCATAAGCAAACAAATACCTGTTAAAAGAAGAGCCATAATAATTTTCATCACTTATTTCAACAGAGTTTTATTCCTTGTATGTTCAAATGAACATGCTGCAAGTCTTTAACTGACAGAAAGAGCCATTAACGTAGGAGTCAATCAAAATGCTTAACATAGTTAAACTTCTGAACTTCCAGTATGAAAAGCACAGTGTCAACCCTTTCCCCTTAAGGCTGCTGTCCAATTCCCTCAATGGGGACTGAAAAACCAATCCCAAAGTGTCACTCAGAAGGCAAAATTCAAAATATTAACAATATACCCTTGGAACCAGAACTATACACCATTATTTTGTATTTACTGCATGAGGGAACTAACATGTATTATTTATAACAGGAAAATATAATGGTATAAAGAAATAATGAAAATAAAATACTCAAATATTAATCTCTGAAGATGAATGTCAGAAAATGAGTATAGAAATTAAATTACTAAATTAAAATTTTCTGCTCTAGATTCCTTATTCTCATACGCATGCTAATACTTATTTTTATACTGTTCTATTCTTTAAAAATTATTTCCCATTATCTTATGAAACAAAATCTAATACAAAATGTTAAATTAATACAGTTGTAAAAGCAATGGGCATAAGCTGTTTATCATAACAGATCCACATTCTTGGATTCAGGTAATTGAGTATGACTGGGTTTGGAAAATACCAGTCTAACAACTAACAATCTAATCTTTATCATTTTCTTACTAGTGACATATCAAGTTTCTAACTGATTGTATTTCCATCAAACTGAACATTTAAAATTGCTTCCCAACACCAGTAAAAGAAGTCTGAATCCACTGTAGTTATAGCCTTCAAAGAGCCACTTATATATAAGCTCTGTTCTTTTCTAAGGGAAGAGTAATTATAAACAGAGCCATAATTTCAAGACTGTAACATACTACATGTAGAATAGAATGAAGATACATGCAAAAATGAAGCATCATTAAACAGTTTAAAATAAACTTTTTTTAAAGCCTAGAAAAATCAACAGTCTAAAATAACTGAATTTTTACTCAAAACCAAAGTCATTTTATATTAGATAGGTCTAACAAGGCAATACTGCTATTGCTGTTTGATATGACTGTTTATAGAGTTATCATGTATCCTGATTCCTCTATAAATTGGCTCATTTCTTTTAATTAAACAGACATAGAAATCAAAACATTTCCTCCTTCATATTTAAAATCCTTGACCCTAGTTTGTGTTTACAAAATGATTCCACAAGTTCCCAGAATTCAAAGCTACTTTTTAAAATGAATCCAAAAAAAGGAAAAAATGTTTTCAAAACTACATGAATTGTGTTGTGGAAATTAATTCAATAATGTTTAATAATCACATGCAGATAATCAGTAGTGCTATCTATCAACTTCCTGACAACTCTGAATCTTAAATGTTCAAGCAATAAATAGGAATCAGAGATTGATTTAAAATTCTCTCACAAGCCATACCACATAAAGAGAGATGCATTAAAGTAACTGTAAACAAATCTACCGTCATTTATGTAATAATTTTTAAAACAGTGAAGAATTCTGTTGTCTTAACTCTTAAGTAACCTCTGTGCTGAGTTACTCTCAAAGAAACAAGAAGATAAATATTCAAACACTGCCCCTTACATTAGCCAACCACTATATGTGAAAGAAACAACAATCTCTGACTAGCAATTTTTTTTTCCTAGAAATAAACACAAATATGGAGACAATGGCAGACTGTAATTCCACCAGATAATAGCCTTCAAGATGAGTAGTTATGGTCCAGACTCTAGATGAAATAATGTCTAGTAACGCTATTAGAGCAACACCTTCAGGTTCAAAGAAAAACCATAACCTTCAACCTAATGAATTTTATAGGAAATGGAAGTAAGTGTAAAGAGACCAAAGCTAACTATATTTAGCTATACTGGGGTGAAATATTTAGAAAATAATTCTGGGGTTTGGAGAGAGGGAGAGGAAGCACTAAACTTGCACAAAGACAAAACAGGCACTAAAACTCCACACCATGGATCCACAAAAATCACAAAACTGTTAAAAGCTGAATTTCTTTCCCTAATCTATGTTAGGACACCCTTTGATAAAGAGTTAAAATCTGACAGAAGGGTCTCTCTTCAAACTTGAGAGTTTTTAGATGCACAATATATGAAAAACATTCTCATAATCAATTTTTAGAAACTTCTTCATTGTAAAAATTAACTCTGAAAACCAAACACCACAGGAATCTAATCCAAATGTGAAAGGAATTATTCAAGCATAAAATCTATCATGCTTCCTCTATAATACCTTAAGATGAATTAAGTTCTAAAAAAAAAAATGAATTAAGATCTAGCTATACTAATCAGAATACTGAGGCACATAGGTACATAGTCTAGTCTCTCATAATAGACAGACTTATATTAGGTTATTAGATGTAACAAAAATAGCACAAAGTAAATGACCTGAATTGTATACAGAGCTTTCATACTTTGCAGCTTTGTAATCTTGGAAGAATCATTTCTTTAAGCGTCTATTTCCTTTCTCATCAAACAGACACTACGAGCACACATTTGCTAACTCCAAAATACAATGAAAATGCAAGATGATACTCTATTTAACAGAAAAATTGGGTTTATATTAGACACTGGAGGCCCCTTTTCAAAATAACTGCCACCAAATAAATTTTTCTGCCAAACTATCTTTAAAAATCAAATCAAAACACACAGTTATTAAAAGAGTATTTGTGGAGGTGGCTGGGTGTCTTGGTCAGTTAAGCGATCGACTCCCTGATTTCAACTCAGGGTTACCCACATCAGGCTCCATGCTGGGCGTGTAGCCTGTTTTAGATTCTCTTTCTTTCTTTCTCCCTCTCGCTCTCTCCCCTCCTTCTCCCCCAACCCCCATCCCTCCCTGGCTCTCTCTCAAACAAAACAAAACTAAATTAAATTAAATTAAATTAAATTAAATTAAATTAAATTAAATTA
>NW_024412407.1:29049606-29051570 GCF_014898765.1 Herpailurus yagouaroundi
TAAATTAAATTAAATTAAATTAAATTAAATTAAATTAAATTAAATTAAATTAAACTAAACTAAATTAAATCAGAATATTTTTGGACTACCAAAGAATCTTCAAATTTACAATGACCCAACAAAAGATGTAGAGGTCTAAAATTTCAATTTTATAGGTTTGGGCTTTCTGTTGAGAAGTCCTTCAGAAATCCTCACTCATTCAAACTGTCAACTTTAAGGCAACTCCTCCAAAATGCCCAAAATGGAAAAGACTGGTACAAACCTGAGAACCAAGGGTAGTGTTAAGTGTTCTTCACTTTCATCAATTTCTTTGACCAAATGCAGCAACGTATTTTTCTGAATTTATTCATGGCCTACACTTTTGACAGCTTGTGTGACAGTATAAAGATACTTGTACTTATCTGGTCACTAACATTTCACACTAAAGTGTGCAAATGATCCATTAAAATTTTCTGTAAGTAAATTATAAAATCTACTGCAAAAAAAAAAAATGCAATGTAACCTGACAGAATCTAAGTATGCATAAGGAAAATTCAGTTAGTAGTAAGGTAAATTAAAATCAGCCAAATATATTCTAAATAGAGCCAGAAGGCAATATAATTTACATGCAGGAGTGGGGGAAGGGGCTGGCTTTACTAAGGAATTAGATTCCTTTTGCAGTAAAATGATACAAAAATATTTTGTATAAAGCAAGAGATAATACCATCTAAAGTCAGGAAGGGATTGGATGATTTTTATGGATCCCTTAAACTTTCATTTCTTTTTTTGTTTAATGTTTTATTTTATTTTTGAGGGTGGGGGGCAGAGAGAAAGGGAGACATAGAATGTGAAGAGGGTCTAGGCTCCAAGCTATCAGCACAGAGCCCAATGTGAGGCTTGAACCCATGAACTGTGAGGTCATGACTTGAGCCAAAGTCGGATGCTTAACTGACTGAGCTACCAGGCACCCCAAGCTTTAATATTACTTAGAAAAAACCCAGCTCACTCTTTTACAAAATGCGAACAAAAGAGAAATAAAATACTTTTTACATGTAATTATTGTTTCTAATCAGTTTGTTCTTCCAAGATCTAAAACAACAGCTATCATTTTATATCCTATTATTTTTAGCCACATTAAATGAACATTTTCAATTTTCTCTGTTAAAAGAACAGAGGACCAATTTAATAAAACAGAGAACAAAAATATTTAATAGAACACTCAAATTACAAGAATTAAGTATTTTTCCTTTATTACAAAATCTATGACCAATTTCATGCATGTTTTAGGAGCTATCAGATAGGCAATCAAAACTCAAAGTGACCTCCTAAGATTGATTTCACTTTCTAGTCTCATTCCAATTTAACCCTGAGTGTCATTTTATGTAACATATAAAGGTAACTGATCTTATTCAAGCCTTTGAATAATACCCTACCATCCCTTCCCCAAAATCTCCTTCAGGCCCTCTGCCCTCAAACACATCAAAGAACATACACAAAAATGAACTTAATAAAATGACACGTGTAAAATAACTCGAGCATCAAGAAACACAAACAGGTTTCTTTCTGGCAAATCTGTTTTTTTTTTTTTTTAATAAGAAATAGTTAAGACGGAAAGAACACAACACGAATGGATGTTACTAAACCACAGAAATCCTAGAAGACAAAGTTTCCTGCTTACCAAGACTTCAGTGTATATGAATAGGACACTGGGATTTGAAATGTGATTAATAAAATACCTCATTCTAGTTTTTGAAATCCAATCATGCACAGATGTATGACCCCAGAACCCGATTCTATTATACCTAATGAAAAAAAGTTAAAAAATGTTTTGCCTCTTTTAGTGTTTTAAATAGGAAAAAGTACTTTCATGAGTCTTCCTTAAAAGGCATATTCACTCACGCACACTCTCTCTCTCAAAAATAAACATGAAAGAAAGAAAAGAAAAGAAAAGAAAAGAAAAGAAAAGAAAAGAAAAGAAAAGAAAA